>NC_064812.1:76280205-76387981 GCF_023721935.1 Panthera uncia
GATCTCAGGGTCATGAGTTCCAGCTCCATAGTACATGTAGAGATTACTTAAATAAAATAAAATAAAATAAAAAATCCAAACAGAGCATCCAGGCAGCCCACATATTTTCCTAACTCCATAACACATAGCTCTCCTCTTTTTATTTAGGACAGCAGTACCATACGTCCAGACTTCAAAAAGACAGGAATTTTCTCAGGAGACTAGTTAGCAGTTTAGAAAATACATATTTATCCATATATACATATGTAGTAATCACATCCCAATAGTCTAACTTCCGCAACAAATAGATTCAATTCAAAGAAAAGCAACACAGATCTTTTATATTTCAGTTTTAATAGAATTCATATTTCCAATTAGTGCAATTAAAGACAAATCTGAATGGATGTATTTAAATATTATTTAAAAGAATTGTAAAAATGGACTTCATACAGGATTATTCAAAAAAATATATTACTTAAATCATTTCTCACCAGTACTCTGAGACATAATTTATGTAATTAAATATTTAATTCATACCTATATGGAATATTAACCATATAAGAAAATAATATAATAAAAATAAAAGAATAGCATACTTTTCAATATTCTATTTAAATTGTGTGATTTAAGCATTGTTTTAAAACATTTCAAATTACTCTATACAAAAGATAAACCAAGAAAGACTTCGTTGTACAGAAGGACACAACTAATCAATTATTTCTGTAAAATCTCAGATGAGATTTTCATCTTAATACAGCAAAAAATTAGATGCTTCCCCTCTTTGTACAGTTAGTATGATTCCAGGCACTTTTTCCTTTAAGTTGCATTTATATTCTTAAGCAATGCCTATCAGGGAGAAGAAGAAAAATGTCATTTATAATCTGGTTTTTAATGTACTTAAAAACATGTATAGTTTTAATATAGTCATATTTTATTTTATTTTGCTTAAAGAATCTGCGGGCTCAATGCATAATCTAATCCTGAGAATATAGGCTAATGTGTGTGTGGAAGGGAAAAGGGTCAATCAGTACTTTTAGATACTTTCAATTACGGCTTCCCCACTAAAGTGTTAGGATATCTAAATAAACTGAAAAATGAACTTGGCACCACCTAAATAACTTATAAATATTCCTAAAACGTAGTAATCTGTAACTCTGTGTTTCTAATACCTTGTTAAATAAATAATGAGAAACACATACTCCTATAGAGGAAATCACTAAACCTCTAAACTTTACAGTTTCCAAGGGGCGTATTTATCAGCTCTGTCTTCCATGAATCTCGTCTCAGGGGAAGTTAGCTGGTAGGCAATATTTTGTATTATAGCACAGTACTTGTTTTTTGAGAACTTTTGCAGTTAATATGTTGTTTTGGACTTTATGTTTATTTACTCATTCACATTAAATATGCTAAAACCAAGAAAGATAAATGTGGCTTGATTTAGGTAATTTCAACAGCTTAATGAATTTTCTTTATTTGTTCATGTTTTACATTATTCACAAGGTTTGAGATAGATTGAGAGTAATTAATTCAAGTACCTTGCCATTGAATGCTAAAATGATCTAGCTCATTTTCTTAATCTAAAAAAGAGAATTTTTAAAATTTAGCAACTAAAAATATGCAGAATTAAGAGTGCCCATTATTATTAATTTATCATCACTATTTATTTATTTAAATGTTTATTTATTTTTCAGAGAGAGACAGAGTGTGAGAGGGGGAGGGGGAGGGAGAAAGGGAAACACAGAATCCAAAGCAGGCTCAAGACTACGAGCTGTCAGCACAGAGCCCGATGCAGGGCTCGAACTCAAGAACTGCGAGATAATGATCTGAGTCAAAGTCGGAGGCTCAACAGACTGAGCCACCCAGGAGCCCCTATAATTGCTTTTTAAAGAAGAATAAAAATAGCAATGCAAGTCAGGATTGTCTTAGTAACTGGCACAACAAACCTGTGAGATGAGTTACTTGGGGTAGATTAAGTCACATAGGCCAGATGGAGATATATATATAGATACTTCTAGACTACATGTATCCCATGACTTCCATTTCTACCCTCACAAGCTATGAAACTAGTTTCTTTAAAGGGACTTGTCCGTGGTGCTGAAATACTGACCCCAGCCCCTGCCCCCTCCCCCAAACAGGTTGGCTTTGATCTGCACTGGGAAAGAATTACTGAGTAGAAAGATCTCTGCAAAAAATGAATGTCTTTCAGTCTCTTGTATACAGTCTACTTTTGTAAATATTATAATTTTCATCAGATTTATTTAGGTTATCCGAATACTTTATTACCCTAGGGCTCTTAGGGTAATTTAGCCAGAATGAAAATTCTGACTTACCATTTCAGTCTGGCAAAGTATATGCTAGAGCAGATGATGATTACATGGTTATGTTTTTGATCCCTTGCTTTTTCTTTTATTCTTCCAATACTTTCTCTCTTCTCCTTACCTATCTTGCATAAACCAAAAGTTTAGGACCCAGTGCAACTTTTATTATATCTTTTGACCAGCTGAAAAGAAAATAGAGCTTTAAATAGTTTTGTTCATCTAATGTCTACCTGCATTAAGGCTTCTGCACAAAGATAATATAACCACAAAGGTTGAAATATTTTTAAAAAATCACTCAGGGGGCACCTGGGTGGCTCAGTCGGTAAGTGTCCAACTTCAGCTTGTCATGATCTCACCGTTAATGAGTTCGAGCCCCGCGTCGGGCTCTGTGCTGACAGCTCAGAGCCTGGAGTCTGCTTCAGATTCTGAGTCTCCCTCTCTCTCTGCTCCTCCCCCACTCACACTCTGTCTCTCTCTCCAAAATAAATAAACATTAAAAAAAAAATTTAAAATCACTCAGGACTGGTAAGGCTGCCAAAAAGCTGTTTACCTTACTTAATTTAATCACTGTTGAGGGCATTTGTAATGAACTCAATAAAGCAGTCTGTGCATTTAGACCAAGCTTTAACACTAAGTAAAAAATCCACAGCTTAAGTTCATTATGTGTTGCTAACATCAGCTATCTGGCTTTTTCAATTGTTCAACATTTCTTAAGAAAGTTAGCCTGTCAAACAGAATAAGAAAAATAAATAAATACATACTCCTAGGCCAGGTCTTGTCTGTGAGCACTGGGGACTCGCTGCCAACCTTGTAAGCAATCTAGCACATCTCTTGTAATCTAGGAAAACATTTAAAGGTCAATTATGTATATAGTTACTACAAGTGTCGGGAAAACCATGTTATTATTGTCACTGATTAATAATGAGAGCTACAATTTAATAAGCACCCAACACAACAAATGTTTAACCGGGGTCTTTTCATGAATTCTCCTCCTAACACAATCAGGGAGATGTTACTGTTGTCTCACTTAAGAGTCAAAGATGAAAACCCAGCGTCCAAATGTCAAGAATCTATCTCATAACCAGCGAGCAGCCTGAGTCCAAAGAGCAAGATGTCCCCACTGTGCCGTGGGATCACTCAGTCTGCTTTGATTCCGGTGTGATTCATTTCCCCAAGTCATTGAACACAAGCAGTTTTGAAAAAAATTATAACAACTCGGACTCAACAACCTGAGTAAAATTGAATATTCCTCGAGATGGCCAATCTAGTGAAGAAGAAGCAAAATGCTTAAAATCCATTTACCTAAAAAGGGAAGTTTAGGTTCAGAAAGGAATTTAAAAACCGCTGAATTAGCTCACGTGATCATGATGTAGGCAGTTTCAATGACAGCATTTAAAATATTACGTTTGAAATGACTATTAACTTCAGTAACTTAAGTGTCCAAAAGAATTCATTAGAGCAACCCTTAAAACACTATGCTACCATTGTTGAGAACAATGGATCACTCGTTGTATAAATGATACAATATGAAACTGTTTAAAATAACTTAAGAGGAAATTCTGACTTCCCCTTCACCGTCATCCTATTTTTGTGTTTCATTTATATGACAAAGCACTTTATGCCAAGGAATTTGAAAAACGATAAAAGGTTTAAATCTCTGACAAACGTTTCATCCAGTAAGGAAATCTGGCTATTTTCAGATTTGGATCTAGTCCCAATTATGAAGTTCCGTTCCTTACGCTGTCAACGACACACACACAAACGTTACTTAAGTACTGTCAGTGTTATAAATAGCATCTCATACAATGTTTAGTCTATTTCCAGCTACAGAGAGTGGAAGTTTAAAATTACATGCATTTATTGCTGGATACAGACTTTTTCTAAAAGAAAAAAAAAACAAAAAACAAAAAACTATCCAAACTACTTACAAGCTGGCGTTGAACAATCTCTGGTATTGTAATAGAGTCGATGGAAATGTATGCTACATTCATCTGCAAATGTGATTGGCCCTATGGGAAAAGAAAAGAACATTTATGATAAACATAGGCATGTTTTCCAAACAGATTTGCTAGCATTTATGGGTAGAGATATTACAACTGTAGCTTAACATCCTTCCATGCCCTTAAAAGAACTTGTCTGGAAGCACTTCTCCTTATCTTGGCTCTGTGGGAGGCAGTACATTGTGATCTGTGAAAAATCATCTAAATTCACTATCAATTCTCAACATTTCACGCAATGGAACCTTCAGTTTCTAAAGAACTCTTTAGAATAACTAAGAGAGAAAAGCTCTAGACAGAAAAAAAAAATTCTAGAAAGCAAATCAAGAGGATGTGAAAAATAAAAAATAAATATCTTTGGTCCCCTCTTTCTGTTCTTCAGTTTTTTAATTTTTTTAAATACTTATTTATTTTTGAGAGAGGGAGACAGACTGTGAGCAGGGGAGGGGCAGAGAGACAGGGAGACACAGAATCTAAAGCAGGCTCCAGGCCTGAGCTGTGAGCACAGAGCCAGATGCGGGGCTCAAACTCACGGACCGGGAGATCATGACCCGAGCCAAAGTCGGATGCTTAACTGACTGAGTGCCACTCAGGCACTCCTCTTCAATTTTTTATTTAATAGGAACTAATGTTTATATGCAGAGAGCCTTATTCCATTTTCTAATTATAGTAATTTGTGTCTTATTAGTGTCAAGGACTATTGTAAAGTGAATAGGGCTTGAGACTTCCTTTTTATTGCCACAAATCCCAGACAGTCCCCACCAAAATTCACCTCTGTATCTGGAGTCTGGCGTTCTGGAAGTGGTAGAAGGACCCACAGTGGCATGAACAGAGTACCTGGACACAATACTGGGAAATTCCTTACACTTGCTGGGGCTCAGGGGGGTCTTGGCTTGATATGCAAAACCATTGTTCTGAAGTTGACTAACGAACATGGCTGCTGGCTTCGGTTAAGTGGGGAAAACTGTATCTTCCCCAGCTTATAGGCCTGAGATGTAAACCAAGGAAAGGTAGCTGGGATGATTAGGAATGGCCAGGCAAGAGGAATGGTCAGGATGGGGGTGCTTGGTTCAAAACAATTTAGTGGTTTGCTAGAAATGGAGGCACAGGATGCTTTCCAATGATCTCACAAAGTTGATATGAAGAACAAAACAATATCATGGAAGAGTATTTAGTATTTCATGCTTAAGGTATGGTGTACGAAAGCCCATCTTTCCCCTAGACAAAAAAACCTCTATTGCCCCCATCAGCTGGAGAGCCTGGTCTAAATTCCTTACATTCTCTTTAGGACCCTTCACAGAATGACTCTAGCCTACATTTTCAGCCATAGTTTTACCCAGTGGCCACACACGCCTTTACCTAACCATACCCCACAGTGCACCCACACCGTCTACCTGTCCTGCCCCCAAACTACCATGTTCTCAAAGAATTCCTTGTGACCAGAATGCTTCTCTCATCCAGGAAAGTACCATTCATTCCTTAGAGCCCAACGTAAATACAGTGTCGACTACAAGCCTATCCTGCTGGTTCTTGGCAAAATTACTCACTTTCTGTGTATCCCTAAAACTGTATTTACACTTCTATTGCCTACCAAGATCGGGATTATATTACCATTAATACAAGTTAATGGCATTTGTCCACTCCCTAACTGGACTGCTGAGATTCTTACAGACATTTCTCTTCAAATGCCAAGTGCCTAACACAGTAATTTGCACACAATCTTTTTATTTAATTGAGTCACTGGTAAATTTTGTGCTTACCTGTGAAATGCTTTATTAATTTGTCTTTCAAGCTCGAATCTTTTAGGAACATTTCTGCAAAGAAAAAAAAAGTTTTAGGATTTGTGGGAGGCGTTTCCATCATGAAAAACATCCTTACAAATAGCCTATAACGACAGGCACCTGACTCATGAACTCACAGTGGGTCATGCAGCCGATTCCAAGTCTGTATCGCTAGCCCTGACGGTTCCCTGGGGGCTCCAGACCTCCCCCGGGGCTACCCGCTTGCCCCTACCACTCTATCCAGGAAACTTACAGGCCTCTCAAAAGTACACAGCCAGACCTGAACGTCTGATTTCCCTGCTGTCCCAGACTCGCATCTCCCCCACACTCCCTGGTCTCCTACCTGGCATCACTCTTTACTCTTGGCTCGGGCCAGATATCAAGAAGACATGCTTGACTTTCCTCTTTCCCTCTCTGCTATACACGATCCATTACTTGATTTCATATATTCCACCTCCAAAAATGATCTGAGACCCATACACCTGTTTCCTCTCATTACCACGAGACTGGTCCAAGCCATCATACTTTCATGACTGTACCCGGCCAACAGCCTCCTGATGGGTCTTCTCCGTCCCCCAACCCACTCTCCCCATTACAGCTGGAACAAATGAACGGAAATGGGCTCCAGGCCAGAATATTCTCCCACTTAAAGGGCTTTGCACTTTAGTTTTTTTTTTTTAACTTTTATTTTAGTTATTCATTTATTTATTTATTTTGAGAGTGAGAGAAAGCGCGAGCACGGGAGGGGCAGAGAGACAGTCAGAATCCCAAGCAGGCTCTGTGCTGCCAGTGCAGAGCCGGATGCAGGTCTGGAGCACACGAATCACGACCTGAGCCCAAGTCAGACGCTTAACCGACTGAGCCACCCAGGCGCCCCAAGGGCTTGGCACTTTAAATAAGTGAAAATAAAAACTCAAAGTGCATCCCACCCTTCACCTTGTATTCCCTATAAATACACCGCCCAGACAATGCTATTTATAAAAACAGTTGGGGGAGTATGCGCCACTCTTCTAGAGGAAAAGAAAACCGACACGTTAAAAAATCTTGAACCTGATGTTTGTTGGCAGTGGCAGATTTAAACCTTCAATGTTCTTATAACTGAGTCCTGTGTGCGTCGAACATCAAATGAGTCTAATATCAGGGGGCGCGAATGCTTGTCACCTCCCTATAAGTGAGTCGGAACGACCACGCTGATTTGTGTGGCCTTGTTGAGACAGGCACTGTAAAACGAAGACTCGGGAATTCTAACGCCCTTTACATCCTACAGTTAATGAGGGCTGTGAGAGCCCCTCCTTGCCTGGGCGGCTCCCTGCTCCCCGCAGCCCTGTGTAAGCCCAGAACAGCATTGTCAGGGCGGTAGGCTTGCGGCTGGATTGGAGCTCCCCTCCCCCTGACAACAAACATCTACACTTTATGACCAATCCAAACTAATCCAGAAAAACAAAGCAACCCTGATGATGTAAATATCTCTTTATATAAATATCTCGGTTGTCTCATCCATTAGAGTCCAGCTTGAACATGGGTCCTTCCTCCATATCTCTCTGCAACCTCTCAGCCAATTGCTGAGCCAATTGGCTCCTGTGGTGTCAATACTCCACGTTTTATCTGGCAAAGCAGCTCCCCTGGCCCTTTCTGAAAGCTGAGCCGGCAGAATGCAGAAAGACCACTTTGGCGAAAGCGTGTTCGAAGATCAGAGTAAGTCTAGTTCCAAACGTATTTTCCACTATAATTTTAGTATTTAGACCTGGCACGACGGTGACATTCGGGTTTAAAATACATTTTAATTTTTTTTAAGTTTACTTATTTTTGAGAGAGAGAGACAGAGTGCCAGTGGGGGAGGGGCAGAGAGAGGGGGAGACACAGAATCTGAAGCAGGCTGCAGGCTCCGAGCTGTCGGCACGGGGCTGGAACCCACGGACCACGAGATCATGACCTGAGCCGAAGTCAGACGCTCAACCGACTGAGCCACCCAGGCGCCCCGGAAAGGTACACATTTTAAATAAATTACCCCCTCTTGTACACCCCCACTGCACAATTTCTAACTTCTATAAAGGAAATTGTCACATTCCGATTAGCATAATAGTGAACTGTGGACATGTCTGGCTCCAAGCAATATTGTGGGCTCTTATGTTTGTAAGTTTATTTATTTATTTTGAGAGAAAGACGGAGAGGGCAAGCAGGGGAGGGGCAGAGAGAGAGAGAGAGAGAATCCCAAGTAGGCTCTGCACTGTCAGCGTGGAGCCAGACGCAGGGCTCAAACCCACAAACTGTGAGATCATGACCTGAGCAGAAACCAAGAGTCAGACCCTTAAGTGACTGAACCACCCAGGCACCCCTATTTTGTACCTATGTCTAATGATATAATATATAATTATGAAAAACAATTATGAGAAGTTTAACCAATACAAATGCCTATGTCAAAAATCAGTGCATTACTGGATTATGTGAAACACTGAATAAAAACTTGTGGTTGGTATATTTATTTGCAGCCCCCCACGGGCAGCACACATCAGTCTCACTAGGCCCACCTTCAAGACACTAAGTGATGTCTGTTGCCTAAACTGACCCTGTTATCAGCGCCAGTAAAGAAAAGGCCCAAAGCAAGGAAGAGGGTGGAAACCAAGAGTCAGACACTGGACCAACCCAGCCACCCATGCGCCCTCGTGGGCTTCTTAAGGAAAGGGACGATGTCTTGTTCATGTGTTATCACCTGCAGGATGTACAATAGTGCCTTGCGGACGGAACATCTAGGAAACGTTTAAGGAATTAAAAGCTGAGAGGATGACCCCTCGAGGAGGTTGTTACCTTTGGAATGAAAACAATCAATGCTTTGCTTGAGCTCAGACAGGTCACCAAGAGAAACCATACTTTTAATACACTGGAATTGTCATTTCAAAGTACAAACATAACATAGGAACACATAGCAGGTTGACTTAAAGGAAACAGAGAAGTGATCATTAAGTTGACACCCCAAGTGATAAGCGAGAGATGTCTAGGTAAGAAGCGACGGGACGAACGCCCCAGAACAACAACAAAGAAAGGAGATCTCCAGTAAGATGAAGACTGACAGGTGTCTCCTAGCCGACGAGCGGAGCCCAGGGGAGCGGTGGGCAGGAACAGAGAACGGAGGGCCAGCCAGCACCCGGGCAAAGGTGGTGAAAAAGGGGAAATCATGCCTTTCCAGTTCCTGTATTTCTGAGGCTTTAACATCTGAAGCCTTGCTGGCCCCGGAGAGATGGCCCCTCTCGGAGCTGGCCAGCGATTCCTGGAGAAAGGAAAGCCTGAGCACACCTTTCATCTGCAAACCAACCAATCCACAGCCCAGGCCCCTACTACCTGCCTCATCCAGTCCTCACACTCAAGGCCAATATTCCCCCGCCCTCATTCCCCAGGGCCAGGAACCAAACAGGTACATACCGCCCTACACTCCGGAGCCCGCCGAAATCATTTCAACTGGCCGGTCCTAAGCCAGCTCACCTTGCCCCTCCTGAAGAAACCACCCCACTCCCGACCAAACCTGGTGCTTCCCCGTCTGACCCTAGGGGCCTGCTGTGACCCGGTTTCTAGGGAACTGTGAGCAAAACTTCTTCCTTCACGACAGTCATTTCCAGGTCTTGCCATGCCCGACTGAAAACAAATCCCGCGTACATCTCAAAACACGAGCAGTGGTGGATACAGGCATACCTTGAAAATATTCCAGGTTCGGTTTCAGACCACCCCAGTAAAGCAAGCCAAGTTAATCTCTGCCTTCCCAGTGCCTACGAAGGTTATGTTTATATTATACTGTAGTCTGTTAAGCGTGCGATAGCATTACGTCTCTTTTTTTTTTTTAAAGTACATCTTGGGGCGCCTGGGTGGCTCTGTCGGTTAAGCGTTCGACTTCAGCTCAGGTCATGATCTCACAGTTCGTGAGTTCGAGCCCCGCGTTGGGCTCTGTGCTGACAGCTCAGAGTCTGGAGCCTGCTTTGGATTCTGCATCTCCCTCCTCCCCTGCTTATGTGCACTCTCTCTCTCTCTCTCTCAAAAATAGATAAACATAAAACAAATTTTTTTGTAATAAATAAAAATTTAAAAAGTACATACCTTAGGGGTACCTAGGTGGCTCAGTCGATTGAGCATCTAACTCCTAGTTTCGGCTCAGGCTATGATCTCAAGGTTCTTGAGTTTGAGCCCCACCTCAGACTCTGTACTGGTGATGATGTGGGCCTGCTTAGGATTCTTTCTCTCTCCTTCTCTGCCCCTGCCCCGTGCTTGTTCTCTCTCTCTCTCTCTGTCTCTCTCAAAATAAATAAACTTTTTTAAAAAAGTACATATCTTGGGGCGCCTGGGTGGCTCAGTCGGTTAAACATCCAACTTTGGCTCAGATCATGATTTCATGGTCTGGGGGTTCGAGCCCCATGTCGGGCTCTGTGCTGACAGTTCAGAGCCTGGAGCCTGTTTCGGATTCTGTGTCTCCCTCTCTCTCTGCCCCTCCCCTGTTCATGCTCTGTCTCTCTCTGTCTCAAAAATAAGTAAACTTTTTAAAAAAGTACATATCTTGGGGCGCCTGGGTGGCTCAGTCGATTAAACATCCAACTTCAGCTCGGGTCATGATCTCACAGTTGGTGGGTTCGAGCCCGATAGTATTTTGTCCACGGCAGAACTCCTTTGAAAACTGGATTCAATTTTCTCAAATCTTGCCACTGCTCTATCAGCAAAGTGTATGTAATATTCTGAATCCGTGACTGTCAGTTCAACAGAATTCACAGCATCTTCACCAGGAGGAGTAGGTTCCGTCCTAAGAAACTACTTTTCTTGGCTCATCCGTGCGAAGCAGCTCCTGATCCATAAAAGTCTGATCGTGACGTGGCAGCAATCCCGTCACGTGTTCAGGCTCCACTTCTGGCTCTAGTTCTTGTGCTGTTTCCATCACACCTGCACTTGCTTCCTCCCTGAAGTCCGCAACCCCGTAATGTCATCCATGAGGGTTGGAAGCAACTGCTCCCAAAACGCTTGTCCCTAGTGATATTTTGACCTCTTCCCATGCGTCACGAATGTTCTTAATGGCATCTAGAACGGTGAGTCCTTTCCAGAAAGGTTTCCGATATGCTCACCCAGATCCATCACAGGAGTCACTGTTTGGCAGCTATGGTCTTGTGAAATGTACTGCTTAAATGATAAGCCTTGAAAGTCCAAATTACTTCTTGACCCATGGGCTGCGGAACGGATGTTGTGTTAGCAAACATGCTAACGACATTAATGTCATTCTACGTCTCCATCAGAGCTCTTGGGTGACCAGGTGCATTGTCAATGAGCGGTAATATCTTGAAAGGAAATCTTTTTTCTGAGCAGTAAGGAGATCTCAGCAATGGGCTTAAAATATTCGGCAAACCAGGTTGTAAAAAGATGTGCTGTCATCCAGGCTTTGTTCCATTTGTAGAACACAGGCACAGGAGATTTAGCATAACTCTTAAGGGCCCTAGGATTTGTGGAATAGTAAATGAGCGCTGGCTTCCATTTAGAGTCACCAGCTGCATTAGCCCTAACCAGAGAATCAGCCTGTCCTTTGAAGCTCTGAAGGCAGACGTTGACTCCTCTCCAGCTATGAAAGTCCTAGATGGCATCTCCTTCCAATAGAAGGCTGTTTCATCTGTATGGAAGTTCCGTTGTTTAGTGTAGCGACTTACATTAATGATCTCAGCTACACCTCCTGGATAACTGGCCAAAGCTTCTACATCAGCCCTTGCTACTCAGCTTTGCACTTTTTTATTATGCCGACGGCTTCTCTCCTTGAGCCTCAGGAGCCAACCTCTGCCCGCCTCCAACTTTTCTTCTGCGGTCTCTCAGCGTCCGTGGAATCGAAGAGAGTTCGGGACCTTGTTCCGGTTTAGGCTTTGGCTTAAGGGAATCTCGTGGCTGGTCTGATCTTCTCTCCAGGTCATTGAAACTTTCCCCATGTCAGCAATAAGGCTGTTTTGCTTTCGTATCATTTATGCGTTCGCTGGAGTAACACTTGTCATTTCCTTCAAGAACTTCTCCTTGGCATTCGCAACTTGGCTAAGTGTTTGGTGCCACAGGCCGAGCTTTGGGTCTGTCTTGCCTTCCTCACCAAGCTGAAGAGTTTCCAGCTTTTGATTGAGAGACATGTGACACTCCTTTCACTTGAACACTAAGAGGCCACGGCAGGATTATTAATTGGCCTAATTTCCAATACTGTAGTGTCTGGGGAATGGGGACACCCGAGGAGAGGGGCCAGCAGTGGTCTCATAAGCGGCCCCTCCCCACTGCTCTGGCCTCACGTAGCCTTGCCTTACTTCAGTTGTCACCACACTGTCTCCTGGCCTCCCCACCCCCCCCACCCGTGTCCCCCAGGGGCTGAGGTAGAGCTGGGCTGCGGGAAGCGGCCAAAACAATGTTTCCCCAGAGTGGGCTCCTTCAAAACCAGTTCTGTGAGCTGCAAATAAAGAATAAATGCTAGATTTTGGAAAGAGAGAGAAAGAGAGAGAGAGAGAGAGAGGGCAAGAGAGCAGGGGAGGGGCAGAGAAAGAGGGAGAGAATCCCGAGCGGACTCCGAGCTGTCAGCGGCTAGCCTGAGGAGGGGCTCGATCTTACAACCACAAGATCATGACCTGAGCTCAAGTTATGAGCCAGAGGCACAACGGACTGAGCCAGTAGGCGCCCCCATCCTGGACTTCTGTACCTTGGGGACTCTCGTGACCTCTATCTGTGTTGACTAGTTTTTTCCCCCTCCTTCCTTCATCCCCTCCCTGGGCGTCTAAGTAGCCAGAGATCTGAGTTTCCAGTGCTGATTTGGGAGCCTGGCCTCGGGAAGGTGCGAGTTAACGACAGCCACCTCGGCCGGCTCAAAACTGCGTGTGCCTCAAGCATTCCCGGAGGCCAGCTAGAAGAGGGAAGCAAAGCGGGGCTCCCCGAGCCCGGTCAGGCTTTGTCTGCGTGTTCAGGCAGGGTTCTTGCTCAGTTCTCAAAGCCGGGTCAGACCCAGGAGGAGGGGCTTCCAGGGCGGGAACCGTGCGCCAGGCCCGGGTCCGCGGAGGCCCACCCGCGGGGTTTCGGCCGCTGCACCTGCCTCCGGAAAGGGCCTCCCTCGCCGGGTCACGCCGGTTCCTTCGAGAGACGGGGTTTTTTGCTACTTAAGTCTCGACAAGGCGAAGTCTAATAAACTCCTTACCTGCTTCCTTGAGAACCAGTCATGTGCAGAGACGGTCCGGTCCCTGCCCTGCTGAACTCCGGTGTCCCGGAGCGGGCAGCCCCCGAGCACCCAGGGTCAGAGCGCACGTCCGGCCGCGACGGGGACCGCTTACCTGTGCTCCGGGTGGCCCTGGCCGCGGGGAGAAACGGCCACGGCTGGGGTTCCTGGTCCGTGGCACGGGCTCCTCCGCGACCCCGGGGCCTCGCCTGGGCCCCGGGCAGGGACAACGCCAGCGCGAGCAGGAGGAGCAGGGGCAGCAGGGCGCCAGGCTTAGCGGGCCGCATGTCTGCGCGCCGGGACGTCCCGAGGGGCGGGTCCCGAGGCAGGTGTGTGCGCGCCGGGAGCCGGGGTGTCCGCGACCCTGGGCGGGGGCGGCGTCCAGCTGGGGCCGCGCGGGAACTCGGCCTGCGGGAGCCGACACCTGTGCGCCTCCGGGTCGTGGGACGGGGACGCGGGGCGGGGCGGAGGCTGGGGGGTGCGCAGGATGGTCCCAGGGGACGAGGGCGAGTCCCGGCGCACTCCGCGACAGACGCGAGCCTCGGACTCGGCTGGTCTTCGCGACCTCGGACACCGGGTCTCGGCTCACGGAACCCGCAACTTCCAGGTCGGGACGCGGCCGCCCGGGGCTGCGGGGTGCGGGGTGCACGGGGCGCCAGAGGCCGGCAGTGCCTGGAGGTGCGACCCAGCCGGTGCAGGAGGCGCGACCTGCCGGGGGCTGCCCGGCCCGGGCGCTAAGTATCCTCCGGGCGGCTGCGGGGGCGGGGCCGCCACCTGGGAGGGCGGCGCCGGGCCCGCCCACCGCCCACGCCCGGCAGCCCCGGCTCCCCGCGGGGGTTCCCCCAGGACTCCCGGCTGGAGTGCTCCCACGGACGAGGTCATCGGGGTTTACCCGCGAGCGCAAGGCCGCAGCCGGCTCGATTTTTTTTTCTTTTTTTTTTTAAGATCGAGAACTCTCCAAATGTTTCGTCCGATGCCAACAATACAGAGACGAGATTGAGTCCACCCGCTCTGATTAAAGTGGGCATCTCTGATCAAACTGTGCCGTGAAAATAATCCCAAGGGCGAGCCAACAATTTTTCTAGACCTGGTATTAACAACCCGTCCCGGGAGCTGGGGCAACATAGCAGGCTCTTCAAGAGCCCTGCAAATGGAACTTTACAGAGAAGGATGTTATACAGGTGAATCGCTTTACTATTGTTAAGCCTAAGAACCCGGTATTCCCGAAGAAAGCATAATGGCAGAGGAGAACGTCTTCCACCATGGGAGACACAGAAAAGCAACCTTGGGAAAAGTACACCGAAAGAGACTCAGATGGCCCTAGTTAGGTGGAATAAGTTCTTCCTTACAGCTTTTCCAGGTGAAACGAGAAATCACTGGGCGCTCACGGACATTGAGAAGCATTTCAAAATTTTACTATGCTAGGGAGTTAGCCACCACTATGAAAAGCAGGAAAGATACAAGGTGAAGAAACGCTAGTGGACTTGATGCAGAAATAACGGTGAGAAATGGACTCGAAATCAACTAGCAGGGAGAGGAAGAAACCAAACAAACCTGGAAGCTAGATTATTGCTCAACGTATACTAACACTACAGGAAGTCACCAGTCTGATGAACTTTTCAGAGCCTGACGCTTGGAGCTCAACTTTTTGCTCAGTCCTTAGCCCTGTGACCTCGAGCAAACTGTTTCGCCTCCATTTTCTCTCTGACAAAGTGAAGAGATTGAACTCTCAGGGGTTCTCAGACTGCAAGTAGCATGTGGAAGGAGCATCCGCTGTATGCCTGTGAAGACTGCAGTTCTGGTACCCCCAGGGCTCACGGTTCCACCTCCGAGGTGCCCAGTGAATCTGCGTTTTCAAGGACTCTGGCGAAACCCACTTTTATTCATTCATCGAAAATCATCTGAATGCAGACTCTAGGCCAGGCACAGTGGAAACACTGAAGCTACCTGCGTGGGCAAAATACACAACCTCGTTGTCTTTGCGAAACATCTAGCCTCATGTTTCTGGTTCCCTAAAGTAATGGTTTCATCGTAGACTATCAGGTTGTGTATAGCTAAATTAAATTATCACTTGTTTTTTCTTGAGTTTACTGTTTATCCTTGACTATTTCTTCTTACTGCCCCAGTTTATGCTACTTGCCTACCTCTTGCTAATTAGTTCGGAAGCAGCTTTAAGTGTTCATGTAGATATTATCTCAGTAACATATGGTAACTTTTTAAAAAAATTTTTAATGTTTTACTTATTTTTGAGAGAGAGAGTGTGTGTGTGTGTGTGTGTGTGTGTGTGTGTGAGTGGGAGAGGGGCAGAGCGAGAGGGAGACACAGAATCCGAAGTAGACCCCAAGCTCTGAGCTGTCAGTGCAGAGCCCGACAGGGGCCTTGAACCCACGAATCGTGAGATAATGACCTGAGCCAAAGTCGGATGCTTAACCGACTGAGCCACCCAGGCGCCCCGCTGACTTATTTTTTAATAGACTTTTTAAAGAGCAGTTTCAGATTCACAGCAACATTGAGAAGATACACACACATTCCAGATCATTCTTGTCCCCTGCCCTCCCACACACACACAGCCTCCTCCATTATCAACATCTCCAACTAGGGTGGTACATTGTTATAACTGATGAACCTACATTGATAGATCATTATCACTCAGAGTGCTGGTTTTGCATTACTGTTCCCTCTTGGTGCGATATGTTCTGTGGATGGGACAAATGTATTATGACATGTTATCTACCACTATAGTATTATTATATGTAGTAGTTTCACTGCCCTAAACATCCTCTTGGTCTGTCTCTCCATCCTTCCCTCTCCCACGTCCAACCCTGGCAACCACTCATCTTTATCCTGTCACCATATTTTTGCCTTTTCCAGAATATCATATAGTTGGAATCATATAGTATATAGCATTCTCGATTCTATTCTTACCAAATTTCAATTATAGAATACGGTGTTATGATCCATATTCACTACATTATACATTAAATCCTCAGACTTCATCTTGTAGCTGAAAGTTTGTACCCTTTTTACCAACCTTTCCCTATTTCCCTCACCCCCAGTCCCTGGCAACCAATTTTCTACTGTTTCTACGAGGGACTTTTTTTTAAATCCACACATACGTGATTCCGTGCAGTATTTGTCTTTCTCTGGCTTGTTTCATCATGCCATCCATGACCATGACCATCCACGTCATCACTAACAGCAGAACTCCTCTCTTTGTCATAGATGCATAATAGTCCATTGTGTGTATCTTCTTTATCTGTTCACCTGTTGATGGATGCTTCAGATGTTCCCATATCTTGGCTTTTGGGAATAATGCTACAGTAAACATGGGAAGTGCAGATACCTCGTCGGTATCCTGTTTTCATTTCCTTTGGATACACACCCAGAAGTGAGATTGCTGGATCACGGGGTAGTTCTGTTTTCCACAGTGGCTGCACCAAGTCACATGCCCACCAACAGTGCACAAAGGCTCCCTTTTCTCCACATCCTCATCAACACTTGTTATCTCTTGTTTTTTTTTGATCAGAGCCATACTGACAAGTATGAAGTGATATCTCATTGTGGTTTTGATTTTCATTTGCCTGCAGATTGGTAACTGACATTGAGCATCTTTTCAGTTGGCCATTTGTATATCTTCTTGGGAAAAAAATAATCTATTCAGTTCCTCTGCTCATTTTTTAAACGTGTTTTGTTGTGTTTTATTTTGTTACTGAATTGGGTACATTCTTTATGTATTTTGGATATTAACCCCTTATCACATGTGTGATTTGCCAATATTTTCTCCCATTCAGTAGGTTGCCTTTTCATTTTGTCGAGAGTTTCTTTTGCTGTGCAGAAGCTTTCTAGTTTGATGTGGTTCTACTTGTTTATTTTTGCTTTTGTTGCCTTTCCTTTGATGTAAATCTAAAAACTCCCTGCCAACATGGATGTCAAGGAGGCTTTTCCAATGTTTTCTTCTATGAGTTTTATGGTTTCAAGTCTTACGTTCAAGGCTTTAATCTATTTTGAGTGGATTTTTGTGTGTGGTGGGAGGTAGGCATCCGGTTTCATTCTTTTGCCTGTGGCTGTCCAGTTTTCCCAGCACCATTTGTTTGAGGAGACTGTCCTTTCCCTCCTGTAGATTCTTGGCTCCTTTGTCATAAATTGATTGACCATATATCGTTGGCGATTGTTTCTGGGCTCTCTATTCTGTTCGGTTGATCTATGTGTGTGTTTTTGTACCAATGCCGCACTGTGTTGATTACTATAGCTTTTGTAGTATAGTTTGAAGTCAGGGAGGCTGATGCCTCCAGCTTTGTTCCTCTTTCTCAAGTTTGCTTTGGCTGTTCAGGCTGTCAATCCTTTTTATTTTATTTTATTTTTTTTAAATTTTTTGAAAATGTTTTTATTTATTTTTGAGAGAGAGAGAGACAGAGCACAAGCTGGGGAGGGTCAGAGAGAGAGGGAGACACAGACTCTGAAACAGGCTCCAGGCTCTGAGCTGTCAGCACAGAGCCTGACGTGGGGCTTGAACCTGCGAACAGCGAGATCATGACCTGGGCCAATGTCGATGCTCAACCAACTAAGCCACCCAGGTGCCCCATTTAGGAAAAAAAAAATGTTTATATATTTATTTTGAGAGGAGAGAGAGAGAGAGGAGAGAGAGACAATCCCAAGAAGGCTCTGCATTGTCAGTGCAGAGTCCAGTGTGGGGCTTGAACTCACGAACTGTGAGATCATGACCTGAGCAGAAATCCAGAGTCAGAAGCTTAACTGACTGAGCCACCCAGGTGCCCCCGGGTGTCCCATTTTTAAAACATAGAAATTTAAAAGGCACAAAAATTGAAAAACGCATTGCTACGCTTCCCCCAAATTATTGATAATATTAACTTAATTTTTAAGAAATCACCATCTTTATCTGTATTTTGTATCTTCTTGGCTAACAAGGTTATTTTTCTTGATTAAGGTTAATAGAAGTTCTATTTCAGGTCAGCTGAAATTATCGATCCAGGATTATCTGTTAGAAATTTAGAACCCGGGCTCCTAGGTGTTCTCTCTCTCTCTCAAAATAAATAAATAAACATTTAAAAAATTTAAAAAAAATATTACAACCTCAATTCGAAGTGTGAATTTGAGGAACAGGTAAAGACAGTAACACAGAAAACCAGGAGAACATCCAAAACAATTGAACCGTGCCAACAGGGTTATGGAACCCGGCCCCTTTTTATAGTAATAAAACCTTCCAGGCCATTTCCCTCTAAAACTTGGTGTATTACATGTCACTCTTACTTTTTTTTTTTAACCTCTTTCTTTTTAACTGTGATCTCTGACACAACTTTTATTTATTTATTTTAAAGTTTTCATTTATTTTAAGAAAGAGAGAAAGAGAGCATAAGTAGGGGAGCGGCAGAGAAAGAGGGGAAAAGAGAATCCCAAGCAGGCTTTGCAATGTCAGTGTGGAGCCCGATGAGCGACTTGAACTCACCAACCGTGAGATCATGACATGAGCTGAAGTTGGATACTTACCCAGCCGAGCCACCCAAGCATCCCGTCTTACACAACGTTTAAATAATTTCTTTCATAGCTTTTTTTTCTGCCTATATTACTGGAACATTGGGCACATACATATCCCAGGCTGCAAGATTTTACATAATAGTTTGCTGTTTGATTTGACCTAAACTTTGTTCCATACATACATGATTTGAATTGAGTAATATACAATGTGTTCTGTCAATATAAATGAAGAATCACATAATGCTTTTGCCTCCCTCTTTTGAGTAATATTAAAAATTCATAGAAATGTTCACAAAACTATATTTTTTGATGCTCAAACAACACAGGTTGGTCAGTCGGGACCCTGTAAGCCACTTCCTTTCTCTTTGACATTCCACAAATCAAGCATCCTTCCTTTTTTTTTTTTTTTTTTTGGGGGGACAGAGAGAGACAGAGCATGAACGGGGGAGGGGCAGAGAGAGAGGGAGACACAGAATCGGAAACAGGCTCCAGGCTCCGAGCCATCAGCCCAGAGCCTGACGCGGGGCTCGAACTCACGGACCGCGAGATCGTGACCTGGCTGAAGTCGGACGCTTAACCGACTGCGCCACCCAGGCGCCCCACATCCTTCCTTTTTTAGCAGCAACAAAGATATCCGAGCACATCTTGATTTCCCTGATTCCTTTCTATCAGGGACAGACACTTGACTGACTACTGTCCAGGAAGTTTCAGCAGAGATGAAGATCAGATTCCTCCACATGACAAAACATGGCAGGTGGATGATATGTCAGCAGGGTATCAAAGATCGTGTATCAAAGGTCATGAGTTCATGTGGTTGTTTCCAATTTTAACTAAAGGACTAAAGTCCTTCTTTTGAATCGTTTTTTAAATATGTTTTTAATTTTCCCTTTCTTGGCTATCAGCTTTTCAGAGTTTTCATATGCATTTGTGATTCATAAAATTACATACAAAAGCAAAAAAAGAATGAACAAAGAAAGACAGAAATAAAGAGAAGATAGAAAACAGTAACGTCTCTTATAACTTAAATGAATAAATAATAGGCATATTTATGAACTAACACTTCCTTTAACAAACTTGTTTTATGAAAACATGCAATGTCTACAAACATGTTTCAGAATTGTTTTTAATTGACAAGCTTTGGAGTTACTGCGCTACATTATGGACACTTATAGAGTGTATAGTAAAACAATCAGCAACAAAATCCTCATCTCTCTACTGAATGTCAGGAAAATAAAACAAAGAATCTGCCACCTATGATAAATGTGACAGCCACTCTTATTTAAAATCATTGATTCAGACTGAGCAGACAGGTAACACAGGCTTTTTGTTTAGCACGCTGAGTGGTAAGTATTCTGTATTTCTTATCATCTTAGGAAAATATTTTACAGCTCAGCAGTTAAATAAAGAAAGATGCTCAGGTCTAATGAGATTGGAAAATTGCTTCCCTTCTGTGTAAGACTTCCTGTCCATATCTCACTTTTAATGGAGATCAGAAAGAAGAATTATAAAGTGTATTTGTACTACACATTTCTCCTTGGTGCCATAGGCTCCCTGATTCCACACTGATCTCTGTCAGAGGAGGTACCAAACTGGACTTTGTGGCATAGCTGCCTTGGGTACTTACAAACACAAGTGATAGTGATGTACAGGGTGGTCACTCCGAACACGTGGGGGGCTTTAACCGGGGATGGTACCGAGTAATATCAGAGTAAGAAATGTGATCAGAAAAAGCCTTATTCACAAGTGTTAGCACACGTCTTTCTTCCATATTTAGTCTGAGCTACCCTTACATCACTTTTATGATTCTGAATCAGCTAAGTGGCATACTTAGATGAAGTGAGAGGAAGAAGATGTCATTAATAAATATCTAACAAGTGCATCATAGTGCATTCTATCCATATTTTTGAGTTGAGATTCTCAGACGCAGAGATAAGGAAACAAATGGTAATATTCTTAGATGAGTGTTCGGATCATTACAAACTTTTATAATGTTTATGTCCTGTGCTGAGTGCACATAAACACTCCAAGCGATTGGGAATAATTCAAAAAGTAAAAGACTGGAATTTGAAAGTATTTAATGTAATTTTAGACGTAAAATGCCGTACGGGGCGAAATGAGTTATGAGGCACCCCTCTGATCTTGAAGGAGACACAAAATACTAGATGTTGGACTGTGCTTAAAATAACACAAATTAGTCATAATCCATGGTGCCAGCAACTTACTGAGGCCACATTGACCAGCTCCTGCTAACTCAAGCAGAGCAGAGTATAGGCAACAGTCTAATGTTGTAAGTCCAGAAAGCGGGCTCCAAAATCAATCCACATCCCAGCTCTCCCACTTCATAGCTGTGTGACCTTAGGAAGTATACCCATCGCTACACTGTAAACAGGAAAAATAACCCACTTTAAGTGACCGCCATGTCTAGGTCACACTTAATTTGGGGCTTCTTTAAAATAAATATAAAGATGGGGCTCCTGGGCGGCTCAGTCGGTTGAGCATCTGACTCCTGATTTGGGCTCGGATCATGATCTCTCAGTTCATGAGTTCGAGCTCCGCATGTGGCTCTGTGCTGCAGGGCAGAGCCTGCTTGGGTCCCTCTCTCTCCTTCCCTCTCTGCTGCTCCCCTGCATGTGCATACTCTCTAAGATAAATAAATAAACTTTTAAAATAATAATAAAACAAAATAAATACAAAGGTAAACATTTCAGGACATCCCATTGACCAGTTGCCAGTTGAGTCTCCATTTAGCCCTCTTAGTTAACCTCTTGCAGGTTTTGGTTCTTTGCTAGTGCTGTAAATAACATTTTCATTTCTTTGGATAGATCTGGATCTTCTACTTTCGAGGAGTAGCCCCAGAAGGCTTATTTGCCCACAAGCAGTGTCTTCTTTAAAGAAGACACCCTCTGGGGTGCCTGGGTGGCTCAGTTGGTTAAGCGGCTGACTTCGGCTCAGGTCATGATCTCGCGGTCTGTGAGTTCAAGCCCCGCGTGGGGCTCTGTGCTGACAGTTCAGAGCCTGGAGCCTGTTTCAGATTCTGTGTCTCCCTCTCTCTGACCCTCCCCTGTTCATGCTCTGTCTCTCCCTGTCTCAAAAATAAATAAAACGTTTAAAAAAAAGAAGACACCCTCCCTGCTCACTCTCTGTCTCTGTGTCTCTCTCTCAAAAATAAACATTAAAAAATTTTTTAAAGAGAAAGATGTTCTTATTCTCATAGCATCTCATACATCTCAGAAAAGCACATCTGGCTTAAAAATTGGGACAATTAAATAAACGTCAACCCTGTTCGTTATAAACGCCACCAGAGCCAGATGGAAAGTTCTCTTGGGTACCTTGGATCTGCGAACTTTCCTTTCAGGCCACACCTGCAGCTTGACTCTGGTTTGTGTCCTTTTGGGATGGACTTCATATCACCAACCTTCAGCCTGCGACAAGCTAAATTAGTCCCACCAAAGTCTCTCTTCTGGAGCCTCAGATTGTACTTAGACACGTGAACAGCTAACTGTTTTGCATATGTTATTCCTAAATTATATTATAAACTTTTCCAGCCTGTACACGTAGTATTTATTGTTCAGTCCACTCAGTACTTTGAACAGAGCTCAATAATGTATTTTGAGACTGGCAGATTAGGGACAGTAAGAGAAATCAGCATCATTCTTGCCAATGTATTATAAAATGCGACTTCGTGTATAGGGCAGCCTTAGAGTAAGAATCTCACTCACCAATAGGTGGCGCTGGTGGTTTAATTTGCGGGCAGATTATGATAACAGAAAAGCAGTGAATTCCCAAGAAAGCCCGATTTCATTTTCCATCCCTGTATCGCATTTTCTACCAGCCTCCAATGTCCTCACTGTCTTTCTCAGCTCCGTCTGCCTCTGCCCTAAATAAGTGCTGCCTGAACGCTTGTAGCAGCTTCCTTAACTAGACTTCACAGTTTTCACCTCTCTTCCAAGCTACCCCAGGAATTTCTGCCAAATCACATGTGCAAAAGCTGATCTGATCATGTCAGTTCCCTGCTCAAACCTGAAGAGGCTCCCCAAGGCTTAGAGTAAATCCCAACAACCAGCCTGGTTCTCAAACCGTCATTGTTTGCAACGTTGGTAATTTTTACTCTCCCTTTGTTATCTGGCTCAGCGAGTCTTCTCAATTGTTCTTTGAAGCAAGGGTGACCAATATATATTCTTGTATTCCCACTCAGTCCCTGCAGCCTGCTCCATTGGGACTGATCTTTCCATTCTTTATTCCCAAAGCACTCTGTTCCTGTAAGACTTGCCTACCTCTCTAGGGCCATTTTCAAATCAGACAAGAGACATGTGCTCTCTTTCAAAATACTGTGGGCTTCCAGAGGGAAGGGATATGTGTGTATTCGTGGGGGAGAGAGAGAGAGAGAGTAAAAGATTCGTGGAGAAGTTTAACAAATTGTCATTGTGTCTCAATTACAAAACTTCTTGCCAAAACATCACAAAGGAGCAAAAGCCACTCAACTAACAAAGAGTAAAAAATCTTTTTGTTCTTTAAAAAAAAAAAAATAGTGCTGAAGAAATTGGACACCCATATGCAGAAAAGAAAAAGAACACAGACCTCACACCTTTCACAAATATGAACTCAAAATGGATCGTAGACTTACATGTAAAGTGCAAAACTCCTACGAGAATAAATAGAAAAAAATCCAGATGTACTTGGGTTTGCTAACGAGTTTTAGAAATAGTGAGAAGTGGGAGTGTATTGAAATTAAAAACTTCTGCTCTGCAAAAGACACCGTGAAGAATGAAAAGACAAGCCACATACCGGAAGAAACTTACCTCTGATAGAGAACTTGTTTCCAAAATGCAAAAAGAGCTCTTACACGCAACAATAAGAAAACCACTGACCCAATTTAAAAAAAGACAAAATCTGTCTGAACGGCCACGACACCAAAGAAAATAATCAGATGGCAAATAAGCATATGAAAGGTGTTCAACACCGTTTGTAATTAGGGAATTGCAAACTGAAACTGTGATGAGATACCAACCCACATTTATTAGAATAGCTAAAATTAAAACAAAACCAACCAACCAAACAAACGAAAAGCCTGACGGTATCAGTGGCTAGAGCAACAGGAATTCTTATTCATTGTTGATGGGAATGCAGAATGGTGCAGCCGCCTTGGAAGACAGTTTGGTAGGTTCTTACAAGGCTAACCATTGTCTTAACATACAGTCCAGCAACTGCACTCCTGAGTACTTACACAACCGACTTGAAAACTTATGTGCACGCATTGCACGCAAATGTTTATAGCAGCTTTGTAATAGTCGAAACCCGGGAGCAACAAGATGTCCTTCAACAGGTGAATGTGCAAACGAACAGCAGTACGTCCCTGCAGTGGAACATTCTTCAGTAATGAATACAAACATGCTATCAGGCCCCCAAAAGACATGTATGAATGTAAAATGCATATTGCCAGTTAAACCGAAAGAACCCAATATGAAGAGGCTACCTACTACATGATTCCGATCATAAGACATTTTGGAAAACGACAATGTTAGTAGAAAGACCAGTGGTTACCAGTGGTTCCGGTGAAGAGGGAGAATGGACTATGTGACACATGGGGGATGTTTTTAGGGTCGGGTATACAAAATTTTACATATTCATTCAGAAGGTTGTGGGGTCCCCAGATAGAACACCAAATGTAACAAAATAATCTATATTGCAGAAGTATGAAACAGCCGTAGTAAAGGAAGGGTGAGAGGGTGGGAAATGTGCTGAAACTGGGTAAATCAGTGGAATCTCTAAGACTAAATGCAAAAGAACCTGTCCATAAGCGCTGTACTCCGTTCGATAATGTCGCTTCTCGTGGGATTAGGGGTTCACAGTCTGACACTACCGCATACACTTTAAAATTGGACGATTCAGGGCTGCCTTGGTGGCTCAGTCGGTTAAGCATCTGACCCTTGGTTTCAGCTCAGGTCATGATCTCACGGTTTTGTGAGTTCGAGCCCCAGGCCGGGCTCTGTGCAGACAGTGCGGAGCCTGCTTGGGATTCTCTGTCTCCCTCTCTCTCTCTGCTCTCCTCCACTCGCACGGTCTCTGTCTCTCCCAAAATAAATAAACAAACTTAAAAAAATAAAAACAAATAAAAAAGAGAATTGAACAATTCAGTAAATCGGTGGTGGATGGCAGGAGCCAGGTTTTTCGCTGTTGGAGTGGAAGTTCAGAAATAAACAAGGGAAGGAGGCTAGGATGATCCGCGGGATAATGGATTATAGTTGAACACTTCAGTATGAACTCACGTTTGGCTTAGTACAGATACAGACGGTTACACACAGAAATATTTGTAGGTGTGTGTGTATATAGTGCTCAGTATACACACGCACTTCCTCGCTCTGTCAGCTTAGAAGGCCCGGAAGCAATGACATCTAGGAGCAACAAGCACACCTACAGTGGATGTCTTGGTTTCCAGTGCTATTCGCTGGTGGAAGCATCCAGGACTCATCGGAGAAATGGACCATTTCAGGACTGGGGCAGGAAGCGGGTGAGATGAGCCTGAAGTACCTTGTAGTGCCCAGAGTAAGGAACCGCCCCCCCCCACACACACACACAGTGATGGGGGTCTGTCAAAGGCACAGAGGGGCCAACTCCGAGTTCTCAATTGCCAAAGCTGGCATACTTTAATCAACAAAATAAACACTGTAGTGTTAGATTATAAGCTAAGGTGTAAAATACATAAATCCATAAATCCATAATGGTATACGCACACACACACATGTACGCACATATGTATGTACATGCATATGTACAGACACATACGTACGCATACATGCATACATACACATACATACACGCAAATGCACGTACGCACACAATACGTACACACATACATACACATATGTACATACGTATGCACACACATATGTACAGATACGTACACACGCATACATGCATACATTCATACACATACACACACGCAAATGCACGTGCATACATAATACGTACGCACACGTACACGTACGTACATGTGTGTGCACACGTATGTACACGCACAAGCACATACATATGTACATACACGCGTGCATACAGGCACGCATGCATGCATATACGTATGTGCACACATGTCCATAATGCATGCACACACACAACACACGCATACATATGTAATACATGCATGCACATGCGTATATACATGTATGCACATATGTACACACATACATACGCACGTAGGAGAGAAGAGACAAACCTCCTATACAAAGGAATTCTAAATAACTCATGCAGATACTCCACCCTCAAGGAAGAGAAAACTCCTTCCAGAGCATAATGTCTTCCTTCCAGAGAGTTCAGTGGGGAGATGGAAAAAAGTAACTTCTCGGTGGAGACACCTGACAGTCCTACCACAGCCGGGTGGCTGAGATCAACATAGTCCTAAGTCATATCGACAGTGCATACCTTTGATAGGATGGGATGAAAGGGCACCTTGTCCTATAAATCCATTATCCAACCATGAGCAAAACATCAGAATGTCCCTAGTTGAGGGACATTCTACAAAACACCTGAACAGAACTGCCAAGGTCACCAAAAACAAAGTCTGAGAAACTGTCACAGCCAAGAGGAGATTAAGGAGACATGACAGTGAATCGAAATGCGGTTCCTTGAATGGGATCCTGGAACAGAAAAGACGCTTTAGGTAAAAACCAAGGAAATCTGAAAAAAGTATGGACTTTGACGAAAAACAATTTTTAATATTGGTTTATTAGTTATAACAACTGTTCCATATTAATGTAAGGGGTTCATAATATGGGAATGTATGGAATGTATGTGCTGATGTATGGAATTCTATACTATCTTCATAGTTTTTTTGTAAGTCTAAAACTGTTTGAAAATAAAAAGTTAATTTAAGCAAAAGCCTAGGTTACACATAATTCGTTTTTTCCCGACTTTATGGAGATACAATTGGCATATAACATTGAGGAAGTTTAAGATGTGCGACATGCTGATTGGATACATGTATACTGCAAAATGATTACCAAAATTGTTAGTTAATGTCTCTACTATCTCATATAATTACCTTATGCATGTGCCTATGGTGGGAATATCTAAGATTTACTGTCTTAGCAACTTTCGAGTATGTCAACACCATACTGTTAACTGTAGTCACCATGCAATACATTAGATGCCCAGAACTTACTCATCTTATAACCGGCAGGTTGTGCCCTTCGACCAACATCTCCCTATTTCCCCTCACCCACCCCACCCCTCCCCACTGGTTGCCACCATTTATTTTACCTTCTGTTTCGATGAGTTTGGACTTTTTAGATTCATGTATAAATGAGATCATACAGTATTTGTCTTTCTCCATCTGATGTATTTCACTTAGCATATTGCCCTCAAGTCCATTCATGTTGTTGCAAATGACAGAATTTCCTTCTTTTTCACGGCTGAATAGTATTCCATTGTGTGTGTGTGTGTGTGTGTGTGTGTGTGTGTATACCACATCTTCTTTATCCACTCATCTGAGGACACTTAGGTTGTTTCCCTAGGTTATGTATAATCCTAATCACTTGTATAGGGGACGAACTTCCCATACAACAAAAAAGTAAGGATCTAAAGTGTTATCCTTAATTTTATAACTTTTTTTAAAAAAAACTACTGACCAGGGCACCTGGGTGGCTCAGTTGGTTGAATGTCCGACTTTTGGTTTCAGCTCAGGTCATGATCTCACGGTTCATGAGTTCGAGCCCCATGTTGGGCTCTGTGCTGAGAGCACAGAGCCTGCTTGGGATTCTCTCGCTCTCTCTCTCTCTCAAAATAAATAAATAAACTTAAAACAATTTTTTAAACAAAAAAATAAGTAAAAACGTCTGACCGTACTGGTACTACGATATATATTAATGTTATCTGTCACAGCATTTTGATGGACTTTCACCGGTTCATACGGGGGTCATACGATCTCTCCAGAGGGCCCTGAGAAATATGTCAGCGAGATTGAATTGACATGTTGCTTGGGAGTTGTCACTGACATTTTGTGCCTGGAAGCAGGGATATCAAAAGTCCTATAAATCGAGGGTAAGTCCCGTACACTGGATAATTTCCTTGCCCCAAATAGCAATGGGCACTTCACTGAGAAACCCTTGAGATAGAATTAGGCATCACTTCCAATTTCTGAGGACATAAACTATCAGATAGTGGGACTAAATTTTACTATTACTTCCACCATCTTGATTTGTCATAGCTTTTTATATGACTGAGATGACTCTCTTATGTTATTGTCACTTTCTGCAATAAAGTTCTGTGAAGTAGCTAGAGCAGTCACCTTGATGTGATAAGTCAGTAACTTGGCGAGCACAGATGTTTTGTGGTACCCCCATGTGAATCAGTAGCTGACCTCGTCGCCGTCTTCTGCTTGTCTTTTCATGAGAACACGGGGGGAATCTACGTTTCTCAGTCTGGAGAAATGTCTGAAATGAGGAGCTACATTTCACACACTGACCGTCCCCATTAACTCTCAGGTGAAAGAGACACTTGGGCTGATCATTTACATTAATTACATCGTTCTTCCTCCCACCCATCATAAAGAATGTGCGGTTTTATTGTCACAAGATAGATTTCCGTTGATTTCAAGTTAACTATATTCTAAGGGCAGATGTCATTAACTTGTTAATCTTCATTTATAAACTAATTCTTTCACCCTACATTCTACAGCCGCCGCCTTCTACACAGATGAGGTGACAGTTGAGGGGTGTATTTTGAATTTTTAAACATGTGTACCGTAAGCTTTATTTAGGAAAACTTTGGAAGTTACTTTCCAAATTAATAGCATCAACGGTACATACATGCATGCACACGTACATACATATGTAAAAACAGTTAACTTCATGATGAAAAAATTATATTTTTGTAACCATTTCAGTAAAGAAATTCCTGATTAATTTAATTTTGTGGTTAACTTAAGGTTCACCATCTACTACATTTTCTTTCAAAATCTCTTTTGGGGAGTGCCCGGCTCCGTTGGTTAAGTGTCTGACTTCATCTCAGGTCATGATCTCGCGGGTTTGTGAGTTCGAGCCCCACATCGGGCTCTGTGCTGACAGCTCAGAGCCTGGAGCCTGCTTCGGATTCTGTGTCTCCCTCCCTCTCTCTCTGCCCTCCCCTGCTTGCACTCTACTTCTCTCTCTCTCTCTCTCTCTCTCAAAAATAAACATTAAAAAAAATTTAAAAATAAAATTATCAAGAAAAATCTCTTTTGGAAGTACAATCGAAACCACAGCAATATATTTGGCAGGATAACAGGGACAGAACATGTTGCCTGCAGCACTCCCCCCTGGCCGGTAGAAGCACACAGAAGACAAAACCTCACCTGATAAAAATGGACTTTAGAAGAAAAAAGTTAAATATCGCTTAAGGACTATTTCCATGAAGCTATTTCTCCACCCTTGGGATATTTAAAACAAGAGGGGAATCTACCTAGTAAAAGACAAAGGTCAAATGGTTTTGCTTGAATTTTCTTTTTAATCTATCACTGGAAGCACCATTGCTTTGTGAAAGGTGTCCTACAGCCTTACCACGTTGTTTGTATCAGTCTGTGATCGGCTTGTATGGTCTTGGTTGACATCCTGACCTCTGACAGAGACTCGGAAATCTCCCTAATTTCCTTAACTTGACACTTCACAATGATTGATATATGTGGCTAGACTAACCCATTATAACCTGCAATCCAGAAGATAAACTTTCTGACTTTCTCAAATGTTCTTTTTGGCAGCTTAATATAGGAGTTCCTACTCTTCTCAAACTCGAGTGTTCTTAAGAACCACTCAGGGATTTTGCGAAAACGCAGTTTCTTGGGTTTCATTGGAAGAAATTCTGGTTTGTATGGCGTGGAGTCTAATGGTGTGGAGTCCAATGACCTGCATTGTTAATAAGCAACCCTCTCCCTTCAAAAAAAAAAAAATCTGCACAGGGAGTCTGTAAATCACACTTTTAAATGTTTTTAATTTTTATATGTTTTATGTTGAAACCGTTGTAGACTTACAAAAAAAAAACTACAAAAATTATAAAAATACAGAGTTCCCATATACTGCTTCCCTGGCTTCCCTAATATTAACATCTAACATAACTACAGTACAGAGTACATAACCAAACCCAGAAAATTAACATCTATACGATCCTGTTAGCTCATCTACAGACTGGGGTTGCTGTTCATTAACTGTCCTGCCGACATCTTTCCTAGCCCAGGGATTGGATTGCAGGATTCTGCCTTGCACTTAGAACTTGTGTCTCCATAGTCTCTTCCGACGCGGGATAGCTCCTCAGTCTTGTCTTCCATGACCTTGACACTTTTCAGGAGTCCTGACCAGTTAGTTTGCGGAATAAACCTCAGCTTTAGTTTTCCGATGTCTCTACAAAACCAAATTCGGCCCATGCATCGTGGCAAGAACACCACATAAGTGAGGGTGTAGCCTTCTCAGGGCATCTTACCAGGAGGCACGTGACATCACTGTGTCTCAGGACTGCTGTTCTCTTGGGTCGCTTGCCTGCTAGATAGCTCCAAGTAAATGTATTAGTTTTCCCTCTGTAATTAATGGGTATCTTGTGAAGAGATACTTCTTGACCACGTATCTTGCCTCCCATCATAGTTTCACGCACTGATTTTAGCATCCATTGACGATGTTTCCTGCAACAATTGTTGCATGTGTTTGCTAAAGGGTAATTTTCCATTTTTATCAGTGTTTTACATTTATTAATTGGAAGTATATTTAAGGAAGAACGGTCCCTTCTGCCTCGTGTATTTACATACTTAGTTATATTTATCCAACTCCTTGTTTGTATTTGAGAAACTCATTCTAGTTCGTGTTCACCCAACACTTAGTGAGTTTCTATGATCAGTGAGGTTGTACTCTAAACTCTGGGACACCTAAGTGAGTAGGACATTGTCCTTGCTCTTGAGAACATTCTAGGGTATTAATAAGATCCAGGTGAGTTTGATTAATATAACTTAACTTCCCCAAGCCTGCTTTGTTAGACTGAGTCTACAACTGAACTTCTGGTATCCACCAGGGGCTCTCAGCATGAGAGCATGAGCCTGAGAATTACTTAGGCAACTCGTGAAGCAGGCAGACCCATGCCAAAGAGACTGGCTCAGTATAGCCAGGAGGAGGCCTGGAACTCTGCATTTGTTGCTATGTGTCCTCAGTGATTGAGGTACAGGTGATCAAGAATCCCACCTGAGAACTCCTGCGCCAGATACGAGGCCTTCCCATGCGCTTTGATGTGGTTTTAATTACAACATGTCTTTGCACTTCTTCAAAAGATTCTCTCCTCCACGGCACTGGGAGGATTGTTTTCTTTAGGGCCATCACTTTCCCCGGAAGCACCAACCTCTCTGCCCAATGGAGGACAACATTTGTGGGGGATGAAAGAGACACTGGTTTTCATTCAAGAGTGTATCACCAGGACTTGTTAGCGGTATTGAAAAAGGGTAGTTTTGCTTAATCCTGGTCTCTTGAGGCTCTGGTTGTCCAGAGGCTTGTTCTACAAGCTTCCTGAAGAGCAGTAGAAAAACTGATAAAACACATTATTATAATTCAAGATGTTGTAAAAAGTTAATATGGGTTTTTTAAGTTTCTTTATTTACTTTGAGATAGAGTGCAAGCAGGGAAGGGGCAGGGACAGAGGGAGAGAGAGAATCTCAAGCAGGCTCTGCCCAATCAGTGCAGAGCCCGACACAGGGCTCAAACTCGTGAACCGTGAGATCATGGCTTGAGCCAAAATCAGGAGTCGGACGCTTAACCAACTGGGCCCCCCAGAAACCCCCCCAAAAGTTAATATGTTTAAGTCTACTCAATAGCAGTTTTATATTAGAATATTGGGGCAAATGGCTTTTCTACCTCAATGGGCTATCGATGTACTTGGTGTTCCTAGTTTTATCTTATCCCTTCAGCAGCAGAAAGCTTATTTATAATAAATTTTGAGAAATATCAGTTTGAGGGATATAGACAGAAATATTATTTAGTGCTTTTAGAAACGAAATATTGTTTATTGCCTTAAATAAACCATTCGCATGATGGTTATTTCTTATCAATGGACTTGGGGCCACAAGCTCAATTAATGAATTTTTTCTGCGTGAGAGAAATGGTTGAACTGCGAAAACTGAGGGAGAGAGTCTCCCTACCGTGCTGCTCAGCATGTTCAGCTTACTGCAAAGTGTGTTTACATTTCTAGCTACCTTCTTCAACGGTCTTACACATAAAACAAATTCAAACCCTTTAAGGGAAAAACTTACCTTGCGTATCTGCTAATCTCCTCGTAAATCTCCTGATGGTGTTTAATAGGATGACTTAAACCTAACCGTCCAAGGGGGACTTTTGACAGTTTTACGAGGGAGTTGGTTACTTTTGGTTTGGGTCTTTTGCCTCTCAGTTGTTCAGCGTCTTTCTGAGCCACCTCGGGGCTGCTCCTACACACCCAGCCCATGGCCAGAGCCTGGCCTCCATCTTTTCTCCCATGTCTTCAACTCAGCCTGGCCTCTGTCACAAGTCAATCCTAGGGTCATTCCCGGAACATCTCTCCCGAGAAGAGTTTCCTTCCATGCTCCCTCTCTCACCTGCAATCCTCTTTTGGGTGATGTGAAAATATGTTGGAGGCTGGGGGAGTACGTGCTGAGGGACCACACGGGAGGAGAATGTTTAAGGGTGGGTACATGCCAGAGTCCTAGGTGCAGAGCAGATAAGGATGTTTTGCCCCAAGGGTGTACTTAAGAGTGTGGTTAAACAAAAGGAGACACTAGGGGTGGGAGCTGTGCTCTAGAAGATTCACGTCACAGAACGGTCTTCATGATCAATTTGTCCAAGATGGCTTTGGTCTGGTTCACCCAAAGCAGGATAAGAACTGCTCTGTTTGTCTCCAAGAAGACCGAAGGGTTGGTGTTACAAAGAGGATATCTAAGAATCAGAGATCACACAAAAGATAAAATGAACTACCCTGGACAGTAGCAACTTTTTCCATCTCTGGAGCAATTCCAACATCACCTGGTATCCCTAGGGAATTCATATGTATTGCAGACAAGATTTAAACATTGCTTAGGTTTGGGTGATGATGATGGTCTTTATGGTTTCTGATATTTTATGATTTTATATGACTCTGTTGGTGATTTAGGATAGGTTCGAATTCTAGAACACCGAAGCCAAGGTAAATGTTTGAATTCATGCTTTGTACCTAAATCACAAAGGAAAAGATCATACGCCATTCAAAGAAATCGTCTGTTAAATTGTGATTTTCCTGAGAAGTTGCCTACTAATTAAGAGAGTAGATTTTAAGTCATTAATTGCAGGAAGACTCCATCAAATATTTACCGTATGAATAAATCTGGATAATTACACATGTACAAAAATTACATGTTTGTATTAGATATTTCACTCATTATTCCTCAGCTTACAGAGAGGTTTGAGCTGGCCCTATGATAAAGAGACTTGCTGCACTCTGCATGCGAATATTAGCCAATTTTAAGAAAACAAGGTTAATTTCATACGCTCTTTTGGTGCCCCAATTATTAAAGCAATTGCCACTTTTATAACAGGTACTTATAGATGTCAAGTATAAGAGAGGAAATAGAGTATCATAAACTTGATTACCAATAATTGAAACACCACACTTACTTTAGCAAGATAATTATTGTGGTTTTCAGTGGGACCATACTCTGACGATTGTCAGGTTTTGCCTAGTGTCACCTTCTGCCACTAGGAAACACGTCCAGGCATATTTTAGAGGAGCAGATGGGCAGTAATAATGCGTGTTTCCTAAGTAGATCACTCAAAATTTAAATGCTCGTTTACTTATTTATTTGCTTATTATACTTTAGAGGAGTTTAGGCTACTTGGGTATTGTGGATAGCTCTCTAAATTACCTTTATTTAAGGCATCGCTTACTCATTGTTTCGGTGGCTAGCAGGTGAACAATTTTTTTCTATCTCTGGCAACCGGTGTTGAGACTTCTGTTGTACCTAACATACTTTGGAATGTATATTTCAGGCCTTTTGGTAAATTGGTCCTCAGGTTTCATAAGGAATGAAAGGAATACGGTCTTCGCCCAAAAGGTAACTTGGCGTGAAAATATCTTGCAGTCGTGACCGATCCCCGTAAACAGGGCGTTTTGTCATGACGACTGGCAAAGTAATTTTATTCAAGGATCATGTTTAAATTAAAAGAAAGCTTTAATAGAACCTTTGAATATGTCTGTGAACACCAGCTTGGGAAACACTGGTTTATAATATGTATTTTCGAACATCTTTAGGATCATAAAGTACATATTTTGATGAATAAATGGCTGTTGCTCGGATCACGTCTAACACAAACTGTTGTCAATGTTAAGTTTGATGAGGCAAAGCTGAACCTTTAGGGCCATTTTCCATTGATTCTGAGTCACACCTGCTATTGCATCATATTTGGAAAGTAATTGGTACTCACCAGTAAAAAAATTACTAATACACCACTAAGAGGATGGAGCCACTAATGCAGTGTATGAATGCAGAGTAATTTTACTAAAATATATCACAGTTTACTCCCTCCATTGTTAACATATATGAGTTTGGGGGTGATGTGTGTTAATTATAACGAAGATGAAGACATACCAAAATAGGGACCCTGTGCCTACCTAAAGGAGGCACACGTAGCCATACGGTGATGGTGGCTGGCCACCTACCCCACAGACGATGCCAGCACCTTCCAAGCACTATGCATATAACAACTTTATAAGCATGCTGTGAATTGTTGACACAACAACTCTCCCCATTTTCATGGTACAGAAGGAGAAAGCGAATCATGGACAAGGTCACTGGTCCAAGGTCAGAGCTTATACTTGGCAGAGGCAGGACTTGAACTGGGCAGTCTGCTCCAGACTTCATGTTCTCGGCTCTCAGCTGAAACCATGTTAGTTTCTTCATTTGGCATTAATTTATTTACCGAACATAATCATCTAAACCAAATCAAATTTCACCGGTTTTGCACGTCAGCAGGCTTCTTTTCCTGACATGTTATGGGATGGTACTTGGGAGATTGGTATTAATTTGGCTTTCCTGTCTACAGACTGTACATTTGCATCTCTGCAAAATTAGCAATTAGTTCCTTGGCTTGGCTGCAAGCATTTTTACATAACTGCTAAGATAATAAAGAACTCCTACTTTTCCATAAGCAGAGTTATCTGCTGGAATGCAACAGACACAGAAGGGCCAAAATGTTGAATGGCCAATGCTCATCTAAGAAGCAGTATTGGCCAGCAAGAGCCCTCCCCCACATCCTGCAGGCAGGCTCTCGGCGGTCACTGTGCACGGCCCCTGCCCCACCGGGGCACAGGGAGCCCCTTCCGCTGAAAGCCAGCCGGCTCGCCGGACTGCTGGGCAATCACACCGGATGGAAGGGTTTACGTGAGTTGTCTCCGTTACATTTGCTCCTGTCCTGAAGAGGCTTACAAGGCGGCATTTACTTGTGGCATGATTTCCTCATTTAAGGCAGTCTCAAAACTTCAGTCCTCAGTACATGCTAATTTCAATATTGTTCAGGGGGACCTGGGTGACTAGTGGGTCAGGCATCTGACTCTTGATTTGGGCTCAGGTCATGATCTCACAAGTCCGTGTGAGATCGAGCCCCAAGTGTGGCTCTGCGGTGACAGTGCAGAACCTGCTTAGGATTCTCCCTCTCCCTCTATCTCTGCCCCTCCTCTGCTTGTGTGCCTGCTCTCGAGAGAGAGAGAGAGAGAGAGAGAGAGAGAAAGAAATTAAATACAAATAAAAACAAGTAAAAATTGTTCATAAATGGCGTAGGACAACCAGATTGGTATTTTCTTCAGTGTTGTCATTATTAGAATGTTCACATGCAACGCTCTTAAGCGATACCGGCGGAAGAAGCATAGGCTTTTCTGATCATGAATGCAAGGACTAACTTGGACTTTCGGAGAGCCCTTTCTGGGTTGCTGCCCACGGCCTCTGCGAACTAGAGCAGACCACCTTTGTTTTCTAGATCTGTTCCTCTGGGAGGTGCCAGTCGGCTGCAAATGGGAATTCAGTGAGACGAACTAGTCTGGAAGGGAAGTCTAGGACTAAACTCCCCCAAATAGAAAGCAACGAGGGGTCCGGGTCTGGCTCACCCGTCTGCTGGGTGCACACCGGTGGACGCGCAGGAGTGTGGATGGACGGAGTTCAGTAGGAGGGCTCCTAAGGGCTGGCACTCTAAGTGTTGATTCCGGATAAAAGGCAGTTGCCCCAAACCCTTCAAGGACCATGACCTGACAATTTGTACAGCACAGATGAATCCAAAGTTGACGAGACTGCCAAAAGACCGTTGACTTTGTTAAGACGCCTAATTATACTTTTTGCTAACCCAGTTAAGGTTCAAAGTTCTGAGAATGCTCACGAGCGGTCGTGCGTGGCGTAACTGTGTAGCCGTCGTGCTAAGGAAGCAGGTAGCTCGAGAACACTGTGATTGAGAGGGAACTGCATAGATTAGAAGGAAAGAAAAAGAAGAGAATGATGGGTGAAGGGCAGGCTTGAATTTGTACGTAATAGGCCATGAATTTGTTTTTAAGTCACAAACAAATAAAAACTAAACATTTTGATGTACCAATCTGGACGCTACTGAAAAGTTGACTTTCTCCTGGAAGGGAAATGGAAACCCACTAAGAAGTCAGTGGAATTGAACTCTTAAGGGAGCCGTTAAATAGTCTGTGATTTAGGTCCTGGAGAACCCGCGTATTTATAGCTTTAACTCTCTCTTTTGATACATCCTTTTCAAAAGTTAAATATAAACAGGTTCCAATTTGTTTAGCAAATTTCATGGCATCTTTTGAAGTCATTTGACCCATTCATTGATTGATCTTAGAACATTTCTTATTAATTTGTATTTATTTTTAGTTGTATAAAATAGTAAGCTTTGGGGCACCTGGGTGGTTCAGTCGGTTGATCGTCCAACTTCGGCTCAGGTCATGATCTCACAGTTCGTGGGTTCGAGCCCTGCATGGGGCTCTGTGCTGACAGTTCAGAGCCTGGAGCCCACTTCGGATTCTTTGTCTCCCTCTCTCTCTGCCCCTCTCCTTCTCTCTCTCTCTCTCTCTCTCTTCTCTCTCAAAAATAAATAAACTTAAAAAAATTTTTTAGTAAAAAAAATAGTAAGCTTTTATCATATTTGTAGAAACAACACTTCTTGGTGAGCTGGCGATCGTTTTATTTTGGTTATTACATTCGCTGAAGGTATTTATTTTTTTATTTTTTCTTTATAATTTCTTCTCTTCGTAAGGTTAGAAAGTCTTTCCCCTTTCGGGGTGGTGACAACTGTTTATCACTGTCCTTGTTTTTAAGTGGTGTCTATAGTTTCTTTAAAAAAAACATTTTTTTTTAACATTTATTTGTTTTTGAGAGACAGAGAGAGGCAGGGCACGAGCAGGGGAGGGAGAGAGAGAGAAGGAGGCACAGAATCTGAAGCAGCTCCAGGCTCCGAGCTGTCAGCACAGGGCTCAAACCAACAAATCGTGGTATCATGGCCTGATTCAAAGTCGGACACTTAACTGACTGAGCCACCCAGGCGCCCTGTCTATAGTTTCTATAACTCATCTAGATGTTATTTTGGGTGAGGAGCTAGGTGGATTTTTTTTTTTTTTTTTTTTTTTTTTTTCTTTAAAGCAAGGCTGATGTCTTCTCTGCCTTCATTTATGATGTGCTGGATTAGCTAACCTGGCCTCTTCCCTCTGCTGCTCTATGGAGGGATTCTGTGGACCCAGGTTCTTCATTTCTGAGGTGATGGGTTTAATGATGGTTTGGCTGAGGGCATAGAAAGGGGCCAGTGGGCTTGTCCAGGCACCAGGAATGAGGTGCAGGTTGAGGCAGGCTTGGTGGGGTTCATCTGGGACTACCCAGTACCCGGACTGTGACACAGGCACCCCCCGCTACAATGTGAAGAAGGTTGTGGGGGCTGGTTTAAAGACCCAAAATAAATCACCCCACTCCTATTACCCTTTTACCATCATCAAAATTATGAAATTGCCCTTCCCCTCTTTATGCATACACCTCCCAGGCTAAAGCTACATCATGGAATTTGCTTTAACCCGAATTTCAAAAAAAAGGCAGATCATTTGTTCTGAGCACTGGATCTTTTTCTAGGGATGTTGTTAAGCATTTAGCAATGCCCTCTTTTAAAGTACGATACTGAAAGCTTGGCTTTCTCCATTTCTTCCTTTGAATTTCCCTTCTCTGCCATATTTATCCTGTGAACAGACATAAACGAAGGATTCTGTTGTCTAAACTTGCATCAGGGTGGATTGAGGCTAGATGTAAGGAACTCCAAAATGATGAAAAAGGAATAAACTTGCTTTGAGCCTAGCTGCCAGGCACCGTTCTTGACTTTCTGCAACTCATAGCCTCGAGTGACAGGCAGAAAGACGGGAAAATACATGCAAGATAGGGGCACCTGGGTGGCTTAGTCAGTTAAGCGTCCGACTTCGACTCAGGTCATGATCTTGCAGTTCATGAGTTCTGTGCTGACAGCTCGGAGCCTGGAGCCTGCTTCCGATGCTGTGTCTCCCTCTCTCTCTGTGCCCCTCCCCCACTCACGCCCTGTCTCTGTCTCAAAAATAAATAAACATCAAAAAAAATTTTAAATGCAAGACAAAGACATACAGAGGCAGACAATAAATTTAATAATCTCAGACATCCTCCATGTGCACTGAATATCTTATGGTATTGGTTCAATGCGATGCTTACCGTGTTTGAATTTTGGAGACCAGAGGGAAGGTGAGAACAGTCAGACTGGACCGGACAGAGGGAAGACTTGGGGCACATCCTCTCTACCACCTACCCATTGGCCCACAGTGACTTGCACAAAGCAATGAGCGAGGGTAATTTGAGACGAGAGCATTTCCTTGTGTCTGTGATTGTGAAGTTGGTTATGAATAGAGGTCATGGTCCTGATCCTGGGCTAGTCCATCCACCTCTCTAAACAGCAGTGTCCTTACGTTAGCTAGGACGCAGGGGCAGCAGGAAGTTAATCAATCAGAAGACTGAAAGCCATCAGCAGGGAGGAGGGGGCAAGGGACACGACGGGGAAGGAATGTGTTTTGCTTCACAGAAGCCACAGATCCAGCCAGGGAGCTGCCTTGCTAGGCGTTTCACCGGAGAGCCCCTTGCTAGGTGGGTCTCCCCTGATAATCCCTTACGTGAGCCAGTTGGAGCCATATTGGAGGCGAGGACCTGTGCAGAAGCCCTCCTCATTTGTCCTGAAGTTACTTTAGCTCATTATAATACTAAGATCTCCCCCTGTGGGCGGAGTTTTCAGCCATTTTTTGAACATATGATGTACGCACTGGCATGTTGACGTGCTCGGCATGTGCAATTGGACCGAATTGCTTGGGGTACATTAAACTGAACCCAACCCAAGGAAGCATTGAAAGCGAAGAACTTTTGATGACTTGTTACCAAAAGGAGACAGGGAGATAGCTCTCGTAAAGCACTGTCTCCCTGTGGGTTAGGACAGGAAGTTTTGATTAAGTGTATTAGGGGTAGACCCTTTGACTGGACCCCTTGACTTCGGTAACACTTGTATGTAAAAACGGAGAGATTTAGTTCCAGGTGGAAAAAGATGGTGAAACTCGCTCTCTTGACTAAACTCAATCTTCTTGAAGTTCTAGGAAAGAAATAGGTTGTCAAATAGTTTGGAAGTAAATCTGAACAATACAAACATGGGTCGTGTCAAGAGAAACCAAAGGACTTAGGAGTTTGCTAAGAGTTTATTCAGGGAAAAGGTTTTGTTTATGGAAAAGATGGGTAGAAGTAAATATAAATAAAGCTATCAATACATGGGAAAATAAAGCATATATGTGATAAATTGGAGATCATCACCCAGAAAGATTTTTTCTTAGATGTATAAATTTAATGCAAGTGGAAATAAAAAGGAAGCAAAGCAGGTGGGGGTGCCTGGGTGGCTCAGTCGGTTGAGCATCTAGCTCTTGATTTTGGCTCAGGTCATGATCCCAGTGTCATGAGACCAGGCTCTGCATCAGGCTTAGAGCCTGCTTAAGATTCTCTCTCCCTCCTCTGCTCCTGTCCCCCATGTGTACGTGTGTTCTCTCCCTAAAATAAAGTTAAAAAAATAAAAAGGAAGCAAGGTAAAACACCGCTGACATCAAAAAAGAGACTTTAAGTCCTAAACTAAACATTTTGTAAAGTAAATGTTTTTAAATAAATCCATCAATATATTTTTTACAAGAGACTCCTAAAACAAAATACAAGGGTAAAACTGAAGAGATGGAAAAATGATACGTGACACAAATGTGGATTGAAATGATGCCAGGGTAGCAAAGTCAATATAAGACAAAATGTATTTTTAAAGCTTAAAGCATCATACTGTTAAAAATAAATTGTAAAGAGGCCCCAAATGGAGTCACCTGCCCCCAGGACAGCAAACGGAGACTTAACTACTTGCATGTGAGCTTTAACCAGTCAATATGAGATTTGCTGATCAGCGCTAGTGAGGTAGCCTGCATGGGACTCTCACTCTTCCCCCAAAGGGAGGTGACCTTGCCCGAAACAATCTTTTCTTTTCTTTTGCTAATAATTTTCTTCGCTCTGCTCTGTTTCTGCCAGTAAAAGACTTCCATGTGCACAGATCCTTGGAGCTCCTTTCTACTCACTAGATGGGATGTTGCCCAATTCATGAATCACTGAATAAAGCCAATTAGATCTTTGAATTTACTGCATTAACAATACAAAATAAAGAGGAATGTTGTAGGGATGCTAAAAGGAAAATACGTTAAGATGTCACAGTTATGAACATAGATCCACTTAACCGTATAGTCTAAAAAATACGTGCAGCAACGTATGACGAAATAGTGAGAAGAAATACACAAATCAACCACTGTAGTTATTTAAAAACTTAATGAGATAAAACAAATATGTAGTAAAATCCATAGATACAACCACTTAACCCCACGCTGACGAAAATATTGACTATTTCTAGCACCCAATGCTCCCTTCTACGAAATTAGCTTCTACCATCACGATTCATTTATCTGTTCTTGAACTACACATAAATGGAATCATTTAGCACTTTATTAATAGCTTATTGGCCATTTAGTTTTCCTCTTTAATAAAGAATCCATTCAAGTATTTTTTTTCCTTGTCTTTTCCTTATTGATTTGTAGCTTTTTATATATTCTAGGTACTAGTCCTTTTGTACCTGAACCAACATGGGTTCGCTCTCACTCCTTGGTGAGTCACAGATACACCAGGTGGAGTTGTTGCACAAAATAGACTTCATTTGCAGCAAACGAGGAGTCATGGGGCAATAACTTCCAAAGCCATGACTCTGAGAGAGGGTGAACGGGTACCTTTTTTTTTAGGGTTCAGCTGAATATTTAGACAGGGAAGCTTTGTCATCATAATTAGAGGCGGGTAGAAATTTGACTTACATCTTAAGGAAACAGGCCTATACTTAACATTGTATGTGAATGAGGCTGAGGTCCCACCGGGGCAGGATTTTAGTATTATAATGAGATCAAGGGAATTGTCCCCTTTATCTCATGGTCATTCCGAGGGTCACTCCGGGGTCCATCTGTGCGGGCCTAGGTAGGGGTTTAGCTCAACTGGTCTGGGTGGTCTGGGCCGGCTGGAGGCCCTATCAGGGTAGTTGGTATCACCTGAAGGGTGGTTTTGGCTTTCCGATGCCTGGGTTAAGAGGTAAACCCTAAAGAGATTAAGGAAAAATGTAAGACAAAGGTTGTGAGTACAAGCAGTAAAGCGAGTACAGGCAGTGAAAGTCAGGTCTCGGGGTCTGGCCGGTGACACTTTGTTAGCTGTATGCATTGAAAATATCTCCTCTTGGTCTGTGACTTGCCTTTTTACTCTATTAGTAGAGTCTTTTGATGAACAGTAGTTGTTAGTTTCAGTGAAATGCAATGTTTCAATCTTTTAATGGGCTATTTTGGGGTCCTGTTTAAGAATTTTTTTGTCTTAGGGATAAAAAAAAGGGCATTTTTCTGTTGTCTTTGAAAAGTTTTATTATACCTTCCCATTTAATTTCATGTCATTTCAAATATGCTTTCTGTGTTTCAAATACGTTTTGTGCCTAGTATGCAGGGAAGGTCAAGGTTCATTTTATTTTCCATCTGGTACCTTCTATTAAGAAGACCATCCTTTCCCTACCGAGCTGCAGTGGTACCCTTGCGGTAAATCAGGTGACTGTACATATGTGCGTGTATTTCTGGACTGTTTTCTTTTCCATCTTATGCTGTGAGCAGAAACCAGGACTGGATTTGTGAGGCTATAGATAGTAATTTCCCAGCGTGCTATTTTTAGGTTGAGACATGAATGCTTTTGCCTTGATATGGTTCTTTTGATTCTTTTCCCTGACGTGCTTTCCAACCCTTTAGAAGGACAAAGATGGCAGGATGCTCAAAGACGCGCGCTGGTAATGGTGACCCCGGACAGTTTTTACTACACATTTTACTATGCTTACTTTTTCTAATAGAAAAAAATTACTACAAAAATTAGCATGTTCCTTAACCCAATATTCAGGAAAAAAGTAAAATTACATGAATGCCTCAGGAGACTTTATTTTGCATTATTCAGAGTTCATTTTTAGATTCCCGATTATATATGAACGCCTACTGAAAATATTCTACAAATGTTTTGAGATCTCAGAGAATAACAGTGCTATAATCTGAGACTTTAACGTCTCTTATTTTTTGGGTGTTAAGAGAATGTTACATCGGTTTATCTTTAATCTTGGCATTTAATACAGTAATTCGTGTAGATATTCATGCAATCTTCATATTTGCAATGTAGATTTTAAATTACCTTTTAATTAGGTAAATTTTTAGTTCTTGTTTGTGAATGCAAACATTAAGTACAAGAAGAAATATTTTTATATACTTTGGCTGTCCTATTTTTTGTGCAATGAAATTCCATATATTCTTTATAAACTGACAGCTGAAAACAAAAATCTCCTGATGTAAGTGTTGGTCCCAGTTTCTCCGATGCATCCAGTGGAATTAGTATACCAGATTCAATTCTTTGCAACGACTTGGTCACTGAACACTTAATGTGAAAATCTCTTAAGTTCATCTCTCAAAGCACCAGGCTCCCAGAAAAATAGTTTGGGCAATATGTGAAAGCTTTAATTATGAATTTATAGATTTCCTCTTTTCTCCTCCCTCTAGATTCACCCGTGCTTCCTGAAAATGTTAGGGGAGCTTTCTGGAGTCCCATCTAACACCAAAGCTTGTTGATAAATGACCGCTACCTGAATCGTTCAGGCAAGGAAGTTTCTGCCAAGTGAATAAAGTTAGAATGAGTCGTCATTGGCCCACAGAATCCAACTCTGGCTCATTTGCACCATGAAAACTGTGTAGTGTGTTTGCATTCACAATATACACAAGGTAAGGACCGCAAAGGGAGCACGTTGTTACCTGAGATCTTCTATGATGACCTTAGTGTGTGAAGAGAAGTCAAAGAGACCTAGCGGATCCATGTGTGAAAGAAGGGATATAGCTGATCACTTTACCAGTTCAGTTACTTTTGAAGCGCGTAAACTGATGTAAGAAACATTTAAAAAGGCATTTTTCTATCAGCCGCAAGAGGGCTCATTTAAATTTCAAGATGGTGAATGAACTTCTCTTGTTTGGAAATGAAAAAAAATAAATATCAGGGCACCTGGGTGGCTCAGTCGATCGGTCAAATGTAGGACTCTGGATTCCGGCTCAGGTCGTGATCTCACGGTTTGTGGGTTCGAGTCTCGTGTCAGGCTCCATACTGACAGCATACAGCCTGCTCGGAATTCTCTCTCTGCTCTTTCTGCCCCTCCCCCTGCTTACGGGCTCTCTCTCAAAATAAGTAAACATGAAAAAAAAATGTCTAGATCTGTACTTTCATCCGTTTACTGCATAATATGATTAGTTCTCTAACATCTTTAATTCCCTGTCAAAAACAAGTTTCCATATGTCGTGGTTTCCATGAAAATTATACTTCATTTAGAGAAAAACAGAATTGTCAAAATAAAAATGGCTGTATCTAATGATTCTTTTTTTAAGTGCATTTATTTATTTTGAGAGAGAGAGAGAGAGAGCGCACAAGTTGGGGAGGAACAGAGAGAGAGGGAGAGAGAATCCCAAGCAGGCTCCACACTGTCCGCATAGAGCCTGACTCAGGGCTTGAACTCATGAACTGTGAGATCATGACCTGGGCTGAAGTTAAGTCAGAGGCTTTACAAACTGAGTCACCCAGGGGTCCCTCTAATGAATGATTCAAACTAAAATAGGGATCAAAATGTTTAATGTTTTCAAAAATACCCTAAAATATGTATCCTAAAATTATTTTATTATCTTTTAACGTTCGACTGAGTGCACATGCCTGAGCGGGGGAGGGGCAGAGAAAGAGACAGAGAATCTGAAGCAGCCCCCACCCCCGCCCCCCGCACTGTCAGCCCAGAGCCCCATGTGGGGCTCGATTTCGCAAACCCTGAGATCATGACCTGAGCTGAAATCAGGAGTCTGAGGCTTAACCAACTGAGCCACCTGGGTGCCCCTAAAATTATGTTACGATACAAAATATGGATGTTAAGTAATCTTTCAGTGCTGCTATACCTTTTTTTAAAAAAAGATGTTAAGTAGTCTCTACACCCAGCATGGGGCTCAAACTCACAACCCTGAGATCAAGAGTCGTATGCTCTTCCAACGGAGCCAGGCAGGGACCCCAAGTACGGCTACACCTTAACTTTGGAATGGGAATCACAATTTTTTTTTTGTAAGGTCTTGTGTTGAAATCTTTACCCCAGGGAAAAAAGAGAGGGAAAGCACAGAGTTTTGGGTTCCTCTTTGTATCCCTAAATATATCATGGCTGTTGTCTGCTCTCTGAGGTGCCGTGGTTTAACTTTTGTGTGGTGTTGGTGGTGGGCGGGGGTTAGGATGGGCTTATGTGTCCCTTGTTTGTACAGTGAATAACAATAGCATTGACGTAGAAGCCTAGGAAGACCACTCTGCCACTTCTAATTAGTGTTTAAAAAGTACACAGACGGGACGCCTGGGGGCTCAGTCGGTTAAGCGTCCGACTTTGGCTCAGGTCATGATCTCACAGTTTGTGGGTTCAAGCCCTACGCCAGGCTCTGTGCTGACAGCTCGGAGCCCGGAGCCTGCTTCGGATTCTGTGTCTCCCTCTCTCTCTCTGCCCCTTCCCTGCTCATGCTCTCTCTCTGTCTCTCAAAAATAAATAAGAAGTGTTAAAAAAAAAAAAAAAAAGCAACTAAAAGTATATGGAATCTTTGAAAAGTCTTTCTAGGCATGTATAAATATTTGTTCATCACTCTTCAATAAGCAGAATACTTTCGCTCACTTTGTCCCATTGTGACGAGCACAACACACTGTAAGGTTTATTTCTTAGATAAAAGAAATTCCTACAGGACATCGGAGGCTAAAAAAAGAAGTTACATAGGTTAGCCAGCAATTTACTTCGGAGGTCGTATTTGAACCCAGTTTTAAACACTAGAAGCCTTCTGCCCCTTGTCAGAATATCACATGGTGTCCTACCTACCAGTCTAAGTAAGCAGCAGGATCTGCATAAAACACTGGAATTTTCCAGAGGAAACAAGCTCTCTAGATGTTTACATTGAAAAGACTTACCCCATGAATAAGGAGGGCTATGTTCAAGTCATGCATTTTTGAGGCTCAACTGTGGATATTGATGATGTGGGACTAAAGATAAACTTGGGCAAAGTGCAGTCCTGAAATTCCACCACGAACAGAAGGTACTAGACCACAAGCACTGCAGACAGCTTCTGTTGCCCTCTGCGTGCGTCACTGGTATGTTATCTGATTCGGCCTCGCATCCTTGTGGCCTATGGGTTAAGTGTGACTGGTTGACCCGATTGGATAAAGTTCAGGATTTTTCCTTAGAGCAAAGGCGAAGTTGTTTCAAGGACAAAGGCTAAATTCAGGTGGAGTGACAAAAGTCAACCCTGCAGACTCTTGGTTTCTTAAGCGTGGTCTTTGAAAACGTGGACTACTTCGTGTAGACCAGTAGCTCATACTAATATAAGAGGCTTATTGCACAACGGTCAACACGCTTCTTGTCGCTAACGAACTGTATCCTTTTAAGCTACGCTTGTGCTCTTACAGTAATTTCTAGAACTTCCGCCAGGAAAGGGCCACAGTGACCACTCACCACTTTCAGCCAACATCCAATTTTGTTATTATAGTAACCTCGAGTAGATGGGCTCCCCAAGAACTTTGCAAAGAACTTGTGAGCGAATGCTGTGCAAAGTGACTTTACTAAATTCACTGATATTAGCCATCCCCCAATTCATAATTGCAGCCCTTTAAAGAATGCCACAAGTGCATTAGGAGGCATTTTGCTTTGGTCCTTCTAACCAAAATAAAACTTCTGGAGTTTACTGTTACATGAATACACAGAATCATCTTGATGGCAACTTTAATGGAGACTTTCTGAACGTCATTCTAATCATAACCTTTTAATGACAAGCTGTGTAATTAAAACAATTGGAAATAATAGGGTAGTGAGCACTGGGGAGATATTTTAGTATGCCTAAATTGTTGGGATGTTCAAGATTTGTATAAAATTCTGGGTATTTCCATCCAGGTTAGCTTATTCTAATAAACACTACAAAGAACATATATGGGGAGGAAATCTAGATGCACAGAGGGATAAAGAGACTCCCAAGCAGACTCCACACTCAGCACAGAGCCCCATGACCGTGAGATCATGACCTGAGCCAACATCCAGAGTTGGAGGCTCAACCGACTGAGCCACCCATGTGCCCCTGGGATTTTAAAACATTAAGTCCCGTCAAGGCAACATGGATTTGGTGGTAGTCTCACAGAAACGTGACCGGAACGTGGTTACACTTTTTAAAAAGCTAACACCTGAACAACTGAAAAAGGCAGCACGGCTACTGCGGGGGGATGGAAAGAGGAAGCTGGGAAACGCAGCTGGGGACGACTGCGCGAGGGGTGGGGAGCATCGAGAACGTTACACGCCGACAGCTGAACCGCCATGGCTACCCGACGGTCAAAACGTGCTCCAATTTCTGGCTCACCGGGCTCCATTTTGGTAATTCTGCGTCCCACGAGACAAGGAATTCATGTGAGTGCACTCTGTTCCCTTGGCAACTAACTATATCACTACCACAAAGGCCAATGGGTTTGGTGTAAACCAGAATCGCACCTCCACGACCATGGCCTGCCTTCATACAAAGACATGGAAAAGCTAGTGCTATCGATGCACTCATTTATTTATTGGGAAACAGTTTGGGGAAAGATATTTAGAAGAGGGAGCCACATAGGCCTGCCTGTGAGGCAATGAGTAATGTAAGGAGTAAGAGGACAACTTTGATGTGCTGTGAAAGCGGAGAGATTTCTTCTTGACGCTCTAGTTACACAACCCGTACCCGTCTCATGCTGTTGTGACTAGTAATTATCAGTTCGTGGTGTGAGATTTCAACTATCTTAACCGGAAATACTCTATAGATAATAGTAAATAGCCAGTTATTCAATAAATTGGAACTTGTTTGAAAAGCCTCTCTCTCTGATGTTTTAAGGAGTACACAATTGTTCACAGTCCTCACCAACGTGAAGGTGCCTTGGGAAACAGCAGGTACCAAAGTTGGACCGTGACTTGTCTGGCACTCCCGATCCCCACGCGTGTCAGGACGAGTGACAACAAAATTCTCGCAGAATTTTTGAAAGCTATTATATAATGATGATGTCATTTGTCAGGCAATTAAAAATACTTTAAATTATGCACAATTGCTTGTAGTGCTGTTAAGAGTCCTCTGGGAAATGGGGCGCCTGGGTGGCTCAGTCGGTTGAGCGTCTGACTTCCACTCAGGTCATGATCTCGCAGTTCGTGGGTTCGAGCCCCGCATTGGGCTCTGTGCTGACAGCTTGGAGCCTGGAGCCTGCTTCGGGTTCTGTGTCTCCTTCTCTCTCTGTTCCTCTCCTGCTCACGTGCTGTCTCTCTCTCTCTCTCTCTCAAAAAATAAATAAAGATTAAAAAAAAAAAAAAAGAGTCCTCTGGGGGTGCCTGGGTAGCTCAGTGCCTGAGCTGACTCTTGATCTCAGCTCAGGTCTTGACCTCAGGGTTGTGAGTTCAAGCCCTGCACTGGCCTCCACCCTGTGCATGGAGCCTACTTAAAAAAAAAAGTCTTCTGGCAAGATTTCCAGAGTACAAAATGGCCACAGTTGCAAAAGTTGCTCACTCATGGTTTCAGTGCCTCAGGCTAAACTTGAGGAATATTCATGAAAATGTGGTATTTGCAAGGATTTAGTTATGTCTATGGTGGCATGAAACGGAGGGCCAAAGCATACATTTCTACTAGACCATGTCTAACCTGTTTTCAAAGTTGATACCTACATGTATGGGACACCTCTTAAAAAATGTTTATTGAGAGAGACAAAAAAGAGAAAAGAGAGAGAGAGAATGTGCGGGGGAGGGGCAGAGAGAGAATCCCAAGCAGGCCCCACGCTGTCAGCCCAGAGCCTGATGTGGGGCTCAATCTCACCAACTGTGAGATCACAACCTGAGTCAACATTAAGAGTTGGCTGCTTAACCGACTGAGCCCCCCGGGGGGGCCCCCAGAATTCATAATTCTAAACAGGTTGGATAAAGAGGTAAACTTGTAGTATCTGATTATAACTGGAATTGCTGAGAACTCAGGCATCTTACACGCTCGTGAGATTCGGCTTGACACTCGTGGGAGTTAAGAACTCTTCAAGACACTGAGCAGTTCGCCTTAGAGGCTTGGACTGGTTAGGCAGACAGTCACCGGTACAGCGGAATTCCAAAGACGTTACAAGTGACACCTGCATTAGCTATTCACTGACGGGTGGAGGGCTTCGCGGGTGGCATTTCCAAATCAGTCCGAGAGAGGAGTATTACACCACCAATTGGGAATTAGACCGGCAGACGCATCTTTGCTGTGAGCGTCCACAAAGTTGGAGACCTTTCGGAAGCCACCCATGAAAGTGGTAAAGATTTTTCTCACCCTGCGAGTGTCGGAAACTCCCGAATTGCCCAGATTATAGTGATAGTGAGCACGGAGGGATTCTTCCGTCTTGCAGGCCTAGCACCTGCCCTGAGGCAGAAGGAAAGGGGGACATCTATGAAAATGGTTTAGGAGCACAGCGTTTTCACGGGGGGGTACAGACACCGAATGGAGAGGCATCGCCGGGTATCTTCGCGTGGGGCAGTTACTGCTTTGATGAGAGCACACAGGGAACCGATCTTGCATTTTGTCACACTGATGCTGGCCACTTGTTTCCACTAACACGAGGACTGGTGCTGCCAGTAAGACTTATTTAAGGCAGGAACGGAACAGGTGGCGCTCAGTCTAATGGCCTCCAAGTGTGAGACACCTAAGAAGTATGTAAACCAAATAGCTTTCAGCTGACTGCAGAGTCTCATTACCACTATGTTAAGAATTGTTTGAAAGAATTTCCACCTTACAAAGATGATAAATCATCTAAAAGTATGTTCAAAAATTGGCCAAAGACGGCTTGTTTATATTCTGAGAGTATGACTAATAATAAAAGCTATCGATTGGTGGACAGTAAGTTTTAACTGCTTCCAGGTTTCGCTAGTAAGTAAAAGACATATTTATGGAAATTATTTTAAAGTATTACCTAAAGTTTTGTGGCTTTAGACATCACTAAATCACATTCTAAAAAAAAAAAAAAAAAAAAAATCCAAGACAATCCATAACTCTTTCTAAATATTAAAGGAAAACGGCTGCTTTGCACCCAACTTCAGAAAGAACTGTGGTGGTTTAAAACAGACAATTTCCCCCCACCACTCCTACACTTGCAATCTGAGTGGGTTCTGTTAGTTTGACCAAAAGACAAGTGGCCTAATTGGGCTCCCAAGCGTCTGACTTTTGGTGCCTCTTTTAGGAATGCTGTTGCCACAGCTTAGAACCCCAGGGCGTTACGACAGGCCACAAGGGGAGCCGAAGCATCCCCGAGGACAGCCCTAACTACCCTTCAGACACTCTCGTGAAGGCGTCACGTTGCGTCCGGCCTGAGTGGAGTCAACAGACGCCCGCAGCCACGTGAGCGAGTACCGGGTCTAGAATGAACAGTGACGCAACAATGGGCACTTGACCCAGAGATCGGGACCAAGAGCGCGGTGCTGCCACAACAAAAGCCTAACGGTTGGCGCGGCCTGACCACCAAGGCTGGGAAGGTAGGGAAACTGCTCCTGGGCTGGAAAGATGACCAGTTTTGCGGCGGCAAAACAAATGTGTGCCTCTGGCTGAAAGTTTGGAAGAAACACTCCAAGTGAGAATTAGTTCATTCTGGCTGTGTGTAACGAGGCATGGGGAGAAATGGTTCCAGAACGCACGTCTCTGGGAAACGTGACTTGACGAAATAAAATACGAAGAAGCACTTGAAAACATCAGTTGTGGCAATCACACCACAATAGCACAAGAAGAGAAAAAAAAAAAAAAAAGTAGAAAAGCTCTTAGTAAAGGCTGTGGGCTGTACATGAAAGGAAACGTAATCGTAGTTCACGACTTTGCTCAGCCAACAGTAGAGAGTCATGATAACGTAAATGCTACTGAACCAGCTGGAAAGTAACATAGTAAGTTACTGGAAAAACAGCAGAGAACGTTCTTATGAAATAGCTAAAATGTCATATAAGAAAGTAAATCGATAAATGATTTAGCAAGATAATTGCAGTGTAGTTGTATTATTTGGCACTTATAAGCTAAAAAGTATACCTCTAGGTGACACAACTGGGAAACAGAACAGGGGCTTGGGAGAGGGTTCACTGTCTTGAAAGCATAGACATGTTTTACACCATGATAATTTAAAAAATAAAAATGAAAGTTTACATAATTTTTGCTCCTTCTGTTCTTAGCATATGCAGAGGTATCTTTGCGAACATCAGTAAAAGTATCCACATAATCCACGCGTGCTTAAGTTTTACTTGCAATAAAATGATTTAAGCATGATTCTTGTAATAAAGCAAGCTACGTTTCTATGAGAGATTGGGTAATGAATGTAACAGGCTTTGATTATGCAAAAAATCTTTATAATACCCAGTGTTTACTGAATACTTAATGTTTTTAAAATTGTTTATAGCACTTTATAGGTTTATTAACTTCATCACTTAACCTTCAAAATAACCTTATGAGGTAGGTCCTACCATACCATCTAGGGAGAAAACTGAGGTTCAAAGTTAATGCACGTCGCCCAAAGTGAAGGTTAGATCTAGATGGAACTCAGGGGTTCTGATGCCCAAACGCTCAGTACACTGACCGTAACCATACAGAGGGAAGAACTCCAAGAGTTTTGCCAGGTTCCATTTCTCTTTTTAACAAAGAAAACTGCATTTTCTCTCCATGTGCTTTATAAAGGGATATGTGAACACCGATGGGATGGCTATAAAACAGGATGTAAGAAAAACGATAAGCGACAAAATCCAACATGAAAGAGCAGCGTCAATGAGATGACGGCTTCCACGTCGTGTCGGGCCACGGCGGTTCCACAGCACAACGACCACATATTTCTATGTGTGAAAGGCACCCAGTCAGTCAAAATGGTCCACCTGGCAGATTCATTCAGACCCAACCAAATCTGCTTAACAAAACCGCTCTGGAGATACGGCAGTTTATCGCTTTGGTATTCTTTGCACTGAGAGGTCATGGAAGGACTGAATAGAAACATGTGAAATCATTTGTTCATTTATTCATTAATATGTTGTCAAATTCAGTTTTCTATACACTATGGTGTTTATTCCATTTTCTATACTATTAGATATACATATTTAAAAAAATATTTAACTTATTTTTAAGAAGAAATTAAATATTTTCTGAAAAAGAATCATTTTATTATCGTTCTCTAGCAACAAACCTGAAACAAGCCTCCTCCAACTCAACTAACTCATTTAAATACCTTTGCTCCGTAGCAATTTGTCTAAATATCGAGTTTACACAATTCTATTCTACAGAACACTGTTTTACCCTGTTACACAGTATATAGTTAAAGAACATTTTTGTAATAAACAAGTTTCTCTTTCGATATGATACAGAACAAGTTTTTCACACTTCCCAGCAATCACTCGAATATATTAAAAATGCATCCTTCTTTAAAAGGCACACACATTTACAGGTTCAAATCTTTATTGTTTTAAAATTCTACATGTCTTTTACAATACAATATTTTGTTATTTAAATGACCTCTAAATGGTTAATGTACAATGAATATGCTTTTTCTGAACTCAAACCATGGATTACGATTTCATCAACAGGATTATTTCCAACCCAAATCAAAAGAGGTCGGGAAGGTTTTGAGTGCCGCGTTTGAAACGGTCAAGAGCACACACGCTTCCCGGTAGAACCCAGGTGGCCGCTGTTCAAAGTGCTTTTGAAGACTGCTGATTATGGCTGGCCTTAACATCAGTCGATCAAATGACAAGTTTTTATTTTGAAACGTCAAAGGGCATTTAAAAAAATAAATGAAACAATTTGCTTTAGTAATCTACAGACGCAAACTCAAAGTTATGATTATCTGCATGCAGTAACACTCCCCTTTAAATAGTTCTGAAGAATTTATACATTTTATAAAGAATGTGTTTCAGAGTGCAAGTTTTCTGATATTGATTTCACAAAAGGACAAATGCTGGTAATAAGAGCTAACATTTACTATCTAAGTCCAAGCTAATGTATATGTAACAGGCAATTAATATGGCTCACCGTAAGCCACAATGCAGGGTATGCCCTTTGAGAAAATGAACTACTTTGGTCCGCATTTCTAGTTATCTGGGTAAAAAAACCAAAAACAAAACGATTTTAAGTCGGCCAAGGCTTTTGATGAATTTATTGTTCCTAAAACGTAGCCAGTTAAAAAGGAAGTGATATACACCAATGAAGTGTATTGTCACGGCGACCTCCGTATAAAAAGACGGCTTGCTGTTTTTGGAGTGAGGAGTAAGCACTGTAGGACAGATCAGGCAGCTGTCACAGAACGTTTGATTTCTTCCTTAAGTTATACTTTCTTATTCCATGACACAGCTTTCACTCTGTAAAACTTTGTCCCCAGAGGAACCTTGAATCGGTTTTGTGCCTAAGAAGAAAAGAAGAGGAATGACTTCAATGGTTAAAACCAAACTACACAGTACTGTCCGATCGTACTACTCAGTGCGAGAGTACTGGGGGCTGGGGAGCACGGGCGAGCAGAAGTCTTTACCAAAGCGCCCAAGACCCGCCCCTCCCCAGGCTGAGAGTACACGGAACCACTAACATTGATGGAAGAAAGAGCTGGTAATCGTTGCCCAACAATACGGTACAAACGGAGCCACGGGTCGCGATTTTGTACCGAAGAACTGTCAGTACACAGTTTAAGTTCCATCAGTGCTTTGGAGCAGAGAGGCCCCAAACCGTTCGGTACATTCCACCGACTCTACGGTGTCGACACTGCTGACACTACAGTCAGGGACGTGTTCAGCCATCAGACAGTTCACGTTATCTTCCTTCCCGGGGGATAGCATATGAAAATAAGAAAACAACAACTCTGCCTACAAACGGATGCACTCAGTCATCAGTTACGCTACGTGTTCTTTCTTTGCACACGAAAACACTAATAACTGGATAGTCACAGAAGAGCATAGTAGTTTTCACATACAGCCTGAGGAGTTGTTGGTAATCACCTATCCATGTCCACTCTCTAAAGAGAAATAACAAATCCTTATAAAACTCCTGGTTCGTACTCACACTCCTTGAACTCAAGGCCTAACTGGGCCTAACTCGATCGAGTGAGCTAAAACGCCAACCACTGCCCTATGAACAATTTCTGTGTAAAGGAGTATGTGAATCTGAATCTTCCTTATGGTTCCTAGTTTATATTACCTGATGTAGTTTTTACCTTTTTGGCTTGACAGTATTCCTTTTCCATTACTTTTCCAAGTACCCAGGGTCTTCGAGATGCACCTGAAGCTAGTGAACGAAAGTGTGAGTTTCTTTTTAAAAGTAGTTATAATTACTCATGAAAACATTAACTGCCAGAATCAAAACAGACGAATAAAGTTCTCAGAAGTGAAAAAAGGTGTAAGACTCTTAAAACTGAAATCCCTAAAAAACAAAATGTTTTCTGAGACAGAAATGGAATCATTTTACTTTTCAGCCATTGATTTTAACTTTCTTCACTAAATATAGATGGTAAAGCAAATCACAGAACTAATAAAAGTTCAAGAACTACAAATAATCTAAGTACAAATCATGAACAAATAAATCTAGGGATTCTAAGTTAGCTCAACAGTGCCATCTACCGAAATGCTAATGAAGATGGCCATTTCTATTTCTGAAACAGACAGTTATTCAGACAAAATTTATCTTCTAGGTTCAAAGCAAAGCACTGCCTTTGTGGGGGTGGTGGGGGGGTGGTGGTGCTTTTAACGTCAGTGCTCAAGGGTAGGAGCCTGTGTCACATCTGTCCCGCACAGCGCCTGGCACGGCAGCGGTAACATGATTGGTGCACGATAAATAACATAAGGGCTAACGGGTTAAGAAGCAAAGCCCGGAAGGGCGGTGCTTGTGTGAAGGGGAGACGGAAAATGCAGGGGGAGACGGAAAATGAGGGAGGAGACAGGATGAAAAGCTAATCCTCAAAGAGCCAAAGTGTGACAACCTAAGAAAGGGAGAGTACTCATTTCATTTTTAAATTCATTAAAAGAGAAGCTAATAAAAGAGTTGATTTCCAAAGTATTGGGTCAATAAATGATCTGCTTAGGCTAAAGCCTGAGATTCCCAAGAGAAGACAAATCTGATCTTTATTCCCTAAACATAGTTTGGCAGGATATAAATGAAGGATATCATGAATGAACTATCAGAAATGGAAAATGCTCTACAGAGTAATTTAGCACTTCACAGATAATGCGTGATTTCTGAAAAGAATGATCTAAAACTGAATGCTTATGTTTTATGTCTGAGGAGTAATGGGTCCCACTGTCAAGGGCATAAAAACACTCTAGTATTTTGTATTTCTTTAAAAAAGTGGGGGTGGGGTGGGGGTCAGGAGGGTAGAGTTCCTTGGTAAAGTAAGACTGTTAAATTCTTTTCTCCAAGACTTGTGATAGCCCTTCACGTGGTAACGTGCACTGTAACCTCTAAGGGTACACAGGAAGTGTTTCCTAGATTTAAACACTAACTCTCCTATTCTTGGGAAAGGCACACTGAAATTTTTAAAGATCCATGATATACCTTAGCCCCTTATAGTTCTGGAAACAAAAATAAACACGTTTGTGTATATTTATGCATTTATACATTTAGACATACACATGTAGAATAAAACAAATGGGGCAAAATGTTAACAACAGGTGAATCTGTAAAGGTCTATAGGTCTTTTTTTGTTTTTTTAAACGCTGGTACTTGTGCAACTTTTTGGTAAATTTCAGAATCATTTTCAAATAAAAAAATTTAAAGAAATGAAAAAAAACCCAGAAAATCGAAAAAAAAATGTCGTTCATTGTTTTCAAGGCACAAAATCAGTACGTTGTAAGCTTATCTTCTCATTTTTCAAGGTTCTACGAAAACTGTACAAGTCTATGCGCATTTCTGTATACCCATCACCAACAGCCATGATGGAGTGATCGTGTGACACTGGCCTAATTCAAGAATTGGTATTTGCCCATGTCGGTAAGTCATTCCACACGGACACATCAATTGTAATGGGCATATATTCCTGTACTTTAATAATCCTATTTAAGCTAAGTACCCCAAGGTATCTATTCTCTTTTAAAGATCAAAGCAATAGATAATAGACACGGTAATTTAGTATATTTTAACACATTTTTTTTTTAAAAACCAAAAAAAACCACTAAGTATTGAAAAGTTTAATGAAAAAAAAAAAAAAAGGAAGAACGTAAGATGATAAGCAGGCTAGAAAAGGCATTTTACAACCGGAGAACTTTTTTTCTAAAACTGGTCTTTACTGCCTTTATAGACAAATGAGTGTGTACTAAGCTAAAATAGGCTGCATGTGTATGAGAATTTTGACAATATAATTCTGCCTCTGCTAGGGTATATCTGATCCAATCTCATTAAATCCACTCTATTTTCGAATTGTCAGTAGATCCTGGAAAATAATCTGGATAACGCAGATTTTATAAAACAGCAACGACAAAAACAAAACAAAAAAACGAAACAAAACAAAAACAAAACAGAAACAAAACAGAAACAAAAACGTATTAAGCAGAGTTCCGTCTGAGTGATGTAATTCTGTTATGATTAGACAGGAGGGGAAAACCTCTGACATACTGCGTGCGCTCCGGCTTCGCTAGTGTGGTTCCGGATGTGACACTTACCACCCTCACCTGGTTTCAGATCCAGGGCAGGCAGAGACTCCGAATGCAGGAAATACAAGGTTGGACTAACGGTAAACAACACGTAATTGTCATGGCGCTCGTCTAGGATGATGAGCACCAAATCTCCCACCTGAAAACTGAAGAAAGGAATGTAATTTATTGGCCTGCAGAGTCACTGCCGCACTCTTCTGAAAACTTCAAGCATATATTCTGCAGTGTTCAGCCCTATATTCAAGTATCAAACACTACCTATTGTTTAGAAAAACAAAACAAAACAAAACAAATGCTTGGATGGGGGGGGGGGCGACCCCCCCCCCCCCCCCCCCCCCCCCCGTCATCTAGTCACAGGAAGAAGATGTTCATCCTTTATCTTCCACTCACACTACGTGCTACCTGCTATTTCTGTCTCTGGGTCTAGTGCTCTTCTGTTTGAAAGAAAACCCAGCAGTGTTCAGTTCATGTACTTAATCAGGCTTAAACAAGTCGGTGGAAATGACTGCTTTGGGATGACGCCTGAAACACGGAGCGAGGAAAGAAGGAAGGGGGTGTAGCTGCCCATAGGCTCTAAGTGATGCTCTCTTCAGAATCAGTTTTCAAAATGTTCAAAATATGAACAGGCCTTGAAGGCTAATCTTGCGGCCTCACTGAATTTCGCTCTCAGTCTAGCAGTGTTTTAGTGGAGGGTTTAGGGTTTTCTCGATGAAGTATCATCTCATCTGCAAATAGTGGAAGTAATACGTCTTCCTTGCAGAGCTGGATGCCTTTTATTTCGTTTTGCTGTCTGACTGCTGTGGCCAGGACTTCCAGTACTATGGTGAACAGAAGTAGTGGTTACCGGAGGGGAGGGGGGTGGGGGATGGATTAAGAGTAAGTACACTTATCACGTTGAGCCCTGAGTAACTGAGTAACGTACACAGTTGCTGAAATACTATGTTGCACACCCGGAACTAATGTGACACTGTACGTTAACTATACAGGAATTCGAATTTAAAAACTTAATAAAAAAAAAACAAGGAAAGTTAACCTTGGATTTCACACTTGCCATGATCATTTAATTCTGTAGGTCTTGCACCTGATAAATCATCAGAATCACTGGGAAAGCTTTTAAAAGAGAACAGTTTTTTATTCATTAATTGCTTATCCTACAAATCCTCGATGCCCGCCTCACAGGATGTGGCAGGCACTGTTTTGGCTAAACACCAGAACATCTTTAAAAAGGCAGATAGGACCTCTCCCAGGCAGTTTTTTCTTTTTCATAAAGCTCATCCCATTCTAATCTTTGAAAGGCCCAACCCTGGATCTGACTTGACATACAGCTGATACATGAAAGCAGATACCATTTAGCCCTTTGAAATCACTGAGAAAAGAGAAGATTCTAATGAGGGTCAGTAACCACAGACGTCTGACAACCAAAAATTTCATTGACAGACCTATTACAGACAAAATACAGAAGACTAACCAGTGCTTGTGAGCTGTTAACAATGCTTTTCAAAAACCTTATTACAGAGACCCTCCTTTCCAACAGCCCGTGTCAAAACCCAATATATTACTGTGAGGTAATGTGGAACAGGATGGCTGTCTGTGAAATTATTCAACTGATAAATTTAATAGTGTATTATGAATCTGTAGTGTATCAATTACAGTGAAGTCTGAAAAACAGAAACCAGAAACACTGTAACTTAAAAAATCTATTTGAAATGACTCTCCGATCTAAAATGAAAAAGACTAAGGTGATCAACAGGATTTAGAAGCGGTGGCATTGGGGGTGCCTGGGGGCCTCAGTCAGTTGAGCGGCCGACTTCGGCTCAGGTCGCGATCTCACGGTTTGTGAGTTCGAGCCCCGCGTCGGGCTCTGTGCTGACAGCTCGGGGCCTGGAGCCTGGTTCACATTGTCTCCTTCTCTCCCTGCCCCTCCCCAACTTGTACTCTGTCTTTGTCTCTCAAAAATAAATAAATGCAAAAAAAATTTTTTTAAAGAGGTGGCATCAGCTGAAAAGTGGAGTCAAAAAGATTTCAGAAATATCTGTGTACAAATGATAATTAAAGCTATAATAGGAATGGCTTTGAATGTAATCCTAATGTTTCCAAGAATAATTTAGAAAACCTTTACTTTTAATAGAAAATGTTTTACTACCAATGAGTACAAAACACTCAGCTCAATGCACCTGAAATCTGAAGGATTACAGCCACTGAAATATATTTCCATTAACAATCCAATACTATCTAAATCAGTGACTCTCTTTCACAGGAAAAACTTTGAGAAAATATAAATAAAATACTTACTCTCTAATAGCTATCTTTTCCGAATGCCTTGAGGATACCGAAGACATGCTCTGAGACATCTAAAAAAATGGACAGTTCATAAAGCTATTTACACAATTAAAGCACCACATATATTTATTAGGTCCTTGCTGCAAAAATTTCTCTCGATGTCACACACATTCAGATCTGTGCCTCAGCTTTTAAGAGTCCAAGCATAAGGTTCATTAATGTAATTCCTTTCCTTCAACAATAATTTTCAGTGGACAAATTCACCTACACTTTTACTTATGTTATTTAATCAAATTTGGCTGCATTAAAGACTACGTATAGAATATTTTATTTGTAATTCCATAGCTAATATTAAAAATATCACAGGGAAAGAGATTAACAATTTTTGGAGAAGAGTTTGCCAATTCTAACACATCAGTTTCAAATCTACTGGTAAAAGAACAAACCAAAAAACTCTGCAGGAAAATCTTACTCAAAGACTCACTAACTTGGAAAAACAAATAAACACAATGCTACTCTGGCTGAAAAGTGGGTGGGAGAACAAAGTTCTCAGAGTCGGTAAAGTCCCTCTCTGACGTCCAAGGCAACTTCTGAGAAGCTTCAGTTTAAAAACCCACAATTCTGAGCAAGTGCTAAATGAGGAAAGGTGTGACTGTCACCCATTTCCTCTCCTGATGACGAACAAAATGGGACGAGACACGCGAGCGGACGCGCTGTTGCCTTAGCCCAGCTGGGACGGCTTGCTCTTCAAACGGGCTTTAATCCATTTCTGACACCATCACATGACCCACGGGGCACGTGTCCCCCAGTCTCAGGGCCAGAAAGGATGGTGAAGATGCCTTCACTTCCCAAGCAGAGTGGGCAGCACAAATCAAGGACAGACAAGTGCATTTCTCTTATTAAGTCTAATTCTGATTCTCAGAATTTCTTCCATTGCTCTCTGAACTTTATCTGGAATAACGAAGGGTCTCATTTGTGCTTGAAACAAAATAAAAAGAACAATAACAAATAATGAACAGAAAGGCCTAAAAGTACAGCAATTTAGTATCAAAATCATCCAAATGGTCTACATACTGCCAGTGAAGGCAAGTTTGACCATCCATTTTCTGGACCACATTTTATTTAGATTTTTTAAAAAGCTTAAGTTTTTCATATATTTATTATAAATGAGGTCTTAGATTTAAGAAAACACTGTGAAAACAGCTGTAAATTGACATGAGAGTATCCTTAACATTGAGACACCTCTCTGGGTGGGAGTGGGGTCCTCTGGATCTGAAGGGCAAAACTCCTTCTTTCATAAACACTTCCCAAGCATCAACTGTGTACCAGTTACTACTGAAGGTGCTAGGAACACAGACAAGACTGACTACAAAACCCTTGCCAAACAGGGCTTAAAATCTATTGGAAATACTGCATCAAACGGCATGTTGAATGATGTCTGAGACAGGCAACTCTTCTCAGTCTTTTTGAACAATGGTTTGCTGTACTTACAAAAACAGCAAATAGACTTAAGATTGTCTTGGTGATAAATTAATGATTAACTATAATGACTGTAGACTAATTGACCATATGACTAATGACTACAGAATTTAGATGTAATTTTTGCTGTTCAATAAGGTATAGGAAAGAAAAGCAGATGTTTCCCTACAAGATACTGTTTTTAAAAAGCTCAATTCTAATCAGTATCAAAACTTTTCAAAAGTACTGAACACACGCCTTAAGATTATTCCTATTTCCTCATAACTTACAATTATTAGAACTTGCAAAATGAAGTAACTGCCTTATTAAAACAAGTAAGATCAACTGTACAACTGTTCAAGTAATTGGTTAATATGTTTGCAGGTTAGAGTAAAGCCAAGATTAATTCAGAAGATTATACATGGTATCATGCAAAGTGTCAGGATCAAACATGTTCAGTTTAAAAAAAAAAGTGAACGGACATAATGTATTAATTACGCACCCTTAAGAGTGAATATGTTAATTTCCAAAAGGCCTATAAAAAGTACTTCTAACTATAAAGAGTTACTGACTTAAGAATCCCAACTTGATGTTACAAATACATGTAATTACGGAATCCTAAGTGATCATAGCTTATTAATCACCGGAAACACGGTCTTGAATTTGCTGACTGATATTAACGTGACATTAGTAAGGTAGTCAGCTTCGTCCGTTCTACTGCCACGGAGGGCACCTCTGACCTACGGTCACCTCTCTGAGAATCAAGTCATTAATGACCCACACGGCCCAATGAAACTACTAGAAATAAATTCATCGAGCCAAACATGTTGCTGACGGTATTTATAATGAAATGTAATGCAAAACATTTTGAAATGTTAACATCTATTGGCCAAGAAAAATAACTTACCAGTCTTTGATTTAACCGCTTGTTTTCTTCTTCTTTCAATTGTAATGTCTGCAGGAGGAAAAAAAAGGGACCTGTGGTTTATCCCTTGTATCTTCTCTACTTGAAACTTCCTAACTGTCAAATTTCCTTCATCTTCACATTAATGTTCTGATCTAGTATGAAAAGTTAGTGAGGATATTCTTTTTTATGGATCCTTTCCAACTGTTTTAATTATTTACAGGCTTAAGAGAGAATTAGAACAATTTTAGGTACATTTACCTAAGCTGAGGGTTCTCAAAGTTTAATATGCTTTAGAATTACTTGTGGAACTTGTAAATGTGCAGTAAATAGCTGGGAGCTATTCCCGAAGACTCTGTAGGGGATAGACAGCAGACGGGGGATAGGAACAGGTCTGGCCTAAGAGGAGGATTCTGTAGTTATAACACACACCCCAGCTGAATTTCACAAAGGTGATCACACAACCCTTTAATAAGAATGCACGATAGAACACAAAGTTATAGAATTCTGACTTTGGATTCTTACTGGACGATTAAGCCTGAAAAGAGCAAGAGAAAATGTTGAAAATCTTAAAAGCCCAAGGAATGAAAGTGATCTATGAGTAAGGATATGTTAACTCTGAATCAAAATTATATATAACCTGATAGTACAATTGAGAGGAAACCCCTTATTGCCATTTTTTTAAAATTTCAATTAATCTCAAAAAAAAAAACCACACAAAAAACAAAACCCCTAACTTATCTCATTATTCATACTCTATTTTTGCCCACTTCTAGAAAATACTTACCTTATTTTTGAAATAAATACATGAGGGTTCCTATTTATAATCTTTTGTTGCATTCTGAACTGTTATTGAATAAAACCATTATTCCCTATATTCATTTTATAAAGACCACCAATCTTCTTTTCGGATATAGACTTCATTTACTGGGAAGAAATGACAAATAACAGACCTGGAATACTATTACCAAATATTTAGCCACCTGAATAAAAAAAATGACAGGATTTCTCAAAACATTAATCGCAAAAGTAACCACTTTTTAAAAGATCTAACTTTATAAACATAACCTGGTATGTTTTCAATATAAACATTTTGTAACAGCGTCCAAAACGAACGCGAACACAGTCAACACTGCATTTCAAGAAAGAAATTTACTTACTCGTTCTAACAGCATTATTCTCTGTTTTTCTTCAGATAGCATATGGATATTTTCTCTAAAAGAGAATGATTTATTTTAGTTTAAGTCTTTTAAAATTCTGGACTTTACATTCTTCAATAAGATTTGGAAATTTAACTATTACTACAGAGCACTTTAAAAATTAAAGATTTGGACTACATTTTCTTTTTTTTTTTTTTTAATTTTTTTTTTTTTGTTTATTTTTGAGAGAGACAGAGTGCGAGCGGGGAAGGGGCAGAGAGAGAGGGAGACAAAGAATCCGAAGCAGGCTCCAGGCTCTGAGCTGACAGAATAGAGCCTGATGCAGGGCTCGAACTCATGAACAGTGAGATCATGACCTGAGTTGAAGTCGGATGCTCAACTGACTGAGCCACCCAGGCGCCTCTGGACTACATTTTCAAAAGCAGCCTTAATGTTTAAATTAGGACACATTTCAATGGTACATGTTCTTTGTACTGGAGGTCTTGAATCCAGATCGACAAACCTTTTGAAATTATAAGCAAAACTTTGTGCATGCATTTTTCTAGGGGCCATGTCTTTTGAATCTGAAGTTTTCCCCCAGAGAGGAAGAAGCGCTCCTCTTCCTACGTGTGGGTTAATGTGTGGTACCAATAAAGTGGTATTTCCTGGGTGGCTTCACCATTAAAACTAGAAATAAAACACAATACATCTATGAGTAAGCTACAGACAGAACTTAAAGTTTTATTCCACAAAAAAATAAACCAGATCTCAATAAAGATTTCAGTGGTACTACTAAGTGGTTAGAAATGTGCTCATCTCTCTGCCATGCGTAAATCTGCCCATCGCACTAAAACACTCAAAAGTTAGAAAAGAAAAAAATGTCTAATAGGGTACAGGCTTGAACGTTGTATTTTTATTACAATTCTTTATGGAGGCACAATTGGGAAATAAATTATGAGACATTCAAAGTGTAAAATATGATGATGTGATATACATACACATTGTGAAAACATAAGTTCAATGAGTCAACTAACACCTCCATCACTTACCTTTTTAGCAAGGCAGGGAGAATGTTGAAATTCTACTCTCTTATCAAATTTCAACTATACAACACAGTGTTATCATTTACCGTGACCATGTTACATCCTTAGGTCTTGTTCATCTTATAACTTGTACCTGAAAGATTGCAACCTTTATCCAACCTTGCCCCCCCCCCCCCAGTCCCAGCTCCTGGCAACCACTTTTCTACTCTATGAATTTGACTTTTTATTTAAAGATTCTACATATAAGGGATACTATGCGTTATTCGTCTCTCTCTGGCTGGCTTATTTCATTTGGCATGTTGGCCTCCAGGTTCATCCATGCTACTGCAAAGGGCAGAATCTCCTTCTTTCTCATGGCTGAATAATAATTCGTGAAATATTTTTGTTCACCATTTTCTTAATCCATTCATCCATCAAGGGATACTTAGAATGTTCCCATGTATTGGCTACTGTGAATAATGCTGCCGTGAACATGGGAGGACAGAGATCGCTTTTGAGATAATGGCTTCATTTCTTTTGCATAGATGTACCCAGAGCTGAGAGACAGCTGGATCATACGGCAGCTCTACTTTTAATTCCTTGAGGAACCACCATATTGTTTTCTATACTGGCTGTACCAGTTTACATTCCCACAAACAGTTCATGAGAGTTCTCTTTCCTCCACATTCTCACCAGCACTTGTTACCCACTGCCTCTTTAATAACAGACATCCTAAGAGATACGAGGAGACTGGTATCTTGTGGCTTTGATTTATATTTCCCTTATGATTGGTGACACTGAGTACCTTTTCATGTAGGTCATCCGTACGTCCTCTTTGGAAAAAGGTCTATTTTTTGCCCACTTTTTAACTGGGGTTGTTTCTTTGCTGTTGTGTGGGTTCTTTATATATTTCAGGCATTAACAATGTATTAGATGTATACTTTGCAAATATTTTCTTCCACTCCATAAGTTGTCTTTTGATTTTGTTGATGTACAGAACCTTTTTAGTTTGATGTAGTCCTACTTGTTTATTTTTGCTGTCTTTGCTTCCAGTGAAAACCCCCCACACCACTGCCAAGTCAATGTCAAGGAGCTTCTCTCCTATACTTTCTTCTCTGAGTTTTACAGTTTTGGGTCTTCTATTTAAGTCTTTAATCCATTTTGAGGTGATTTTTGTGTATGGTGTTAACATAGGGATCCGGTTTCATTCTTTTGCATGTGGCCGTCCAGTTTTCCCAGCACCATTTATTGAAGACACTATCCTTTCCCTACTGGGCATTCCTAAACTCCCTTGTCAAATTTTAGTTGCCTAATATGCAGGAATTTGTTTCTGGCATCTCTATTCTATTCCATTCAGCTTTGTATCTACTTATGCCACCTATTTGATTACTACAGCACTGTAATACAGTGTGAAACCTGTCAGAAAGTCAGAAAGTGTGAAACCTCTAGCTTTGTTCCTCTTGCTCAAGATCGCTTTGGTTATTCAGGGCGTTCTGTAGTTCCGTATGAATTTTGGGATTGCTCCTTTCCATTTCTGTGAGAAGTGTTACTGGAGTTTTGATAGGGATTGCAAAGAATCTTCAGATTGCTTTGGTTAGTAAAGACATTTTCATAATTTTAGTTCTTCCAATCCATGAACACAAAATCTCTGTCCACTTATTTGTGTCTTCTTCAATTTCTTTCACCAACATCTTGTAGTTTTCAGTGTACAAATCTTTCACCTCCTTGGTTAAATCTATTACTAAGTATTTTACTTTTTGATGCAATTGTAAATGGGACAGTTTCTCAAATCTCTTTGTTAGTTCATTGTTAGCATATAAAAACATTACTGATCTCATGTCCTGCAACTTTCCTGAACTTATGATTAGTTCTAACAGTTTTTGGTGGTCTTTTAGGGGTTTCTACATATTATCATGTCATCTACAAAGAGATAATTTCACTTCTTCCTTACCTGTTTGGGTATTTTTTATTTCCTTTTCTTGCCTAATTGCTCTGGCTAGGACTTCCAGCACACTATGGTGAAAAGCAGTGGCGAGAGTAGGTATCTTTGCTTTGTCCAGATCTTACAGAGAAACTTTCAGCTTTCTGCTGTTGAGTATGATGTTAACTGTGTGTTTCGCATATACAGCCTTTATTATGTTGGGGTACATTCACTCTACACACACTTTGTGAAGAGTTTTTATCATGAAAGGATTGATGTTGAAAATTCTGTCAAGTGCTTTTTCCTCATCTACTGAAATGATTAAACGATGGCCATTCTTTGTTTTGTTGATGGGGTAGATTGCACCAGTTTGCTGAGGTTGAACCACCCTTGTATCCCTGGAATAAATCCCACTTGATCCTGGTGTACATTCCCTTTCGTACATTGCAGAACTTGGTTTATTAATATATTGCTGAGCATTTCTGCATCTATGTCCATTATGGATACTGCCCTGTATTTTTCTTGTAGCTCCCCTGTCATGCAGGTAACAGGGTAATGCTGGCTTCATATATTGAGTTCCGTAGAGCTCTTTCCTCTTCTATGTTTTAGAAGAGTTTCAGGAAGGTTGGTATTAGTTCTTCTTTTAAAAAAAATGTTTGATAGAATTCACCAGTGAAGCCATCTGGTCCCAGACTTTTCTTTGCTGGGAGGTTTTTGCTTACAGATTCAATCTCCTTACTTAACTGGCCTGTTAAGATTTTCTATTTCTTCATGACTCAGTCTTGGACGGTTGTATGTTTCTAGGAGTGTATCCATGTCTTCTAGATTGTCCAATTTGTTGTAAATGATTGTACATAGTAGTTTCTTACAATTCTTTATGTCTGGTATTAGCAGTAATGTAGACTTCTAAATTATTCTGGGTAACTCCCCATTTACATTTTAAGCAACTGACTAAAGCAGGAATTGTGTCTTCTAAATGTTAATTCTTTTTTTTTGTTTAAATTTTTTTATTTGAGACAGAGTGAGCACACATGAGCTGGGGGGCAGGGGTAGAGGGAGAGCAAGAAAGAGGGTGTAGAATTCTTAAGCAGGCTCCATCCTCAGCATGGAGCCCCACATGGAGTTCGATCCCATGACACTGGGATTACTACCAGAGCCCAAACCAAGAGTTGGGACACTTGGTAACCGACTAAGCCACCAAGGCACCCCTAATGTTAATTCTTGTAGGAAGAGGCTATGCCTAAGACAAGGTCATGAAGATTTAATTTCATTTTAGCTTTTACATTTAACTCTGTGATTCCCCTGTCTTGTAAATAGGAGATCCAATTTCATTCTTTGTTTGTGGATATTCACCTGTCCTGTCCTAGCACCATTTACTGAAAAAGCTACCATTTCTCCATTGAATTGTCCTGGCACCATAATACAAGGATTCAGGTTCAACAGACTATAAAGTTAAGGGCTTATTTCCAGACTCTATTTCAATGGTTTATATATATGTCTACATACATATAACTACACACATATATATCAGCTACCAACATCCTTATTACTATAGTTTTGTATTAATTTCTGAAATAAGGACATGTGTGTTTCCAACTTCATTTTTTTTGAAGACTGTTTTGGTTATTTTGAGTTCGTTGCATTTCCATATGAATTTAGGACCCACTGTCCACTTCTGCAAAAAAGGTGTATTTCAACAACAACCGTGTTGAATCTGCAGATCACAGAGTATTGCTACCTCAACAAAATTAAGTCTTTTTTTTTTTTTTAAGATTTTGTTTTTAAGTAATCTCTACATTCAACGTGGGGCTTGAACTCACAACCCCAAGATCAAGAGTTGCATGCTCTACTGAGTGAGCCAGCCAGGCATCCCAAGATTAAGTCTTCCAATCAATGAACATGGGATGTCTTTTTAGGTCTTCAAGTTCATTCAATAATATTTTGTAACCTTCAGTGTACATGTCTTGAACAACTTCTGTTAAATTTATTCTTAAGTATTTAAATTTGTAGTGAAATTCTGGGGACTGTCAATATACAAGATCATATTATATATACAAATAGAGATAGTTTTATTTCTTCCTTTCTAATCTGGATGCCTTTAATTTCTTTTTCTTGCCTAAGTGCCCTTTATAGAACCTCAGGTGCAATGCTGAATACAAGCAGCCAAAGTGGACCATCTTCTTGCTCTTGATTTTTTAGGGGAAAGCATTCAGTGTTTCACCACTGAATATGATCTTCTCGTGGGTTTTCTTTTTTTTTTTTAAATAGTTTTGAAGACTTTTATTTTTGAGAGAGTGCATGCACATGTGCATGTCAGTGGGGAGGAGGGGAGAGAGAGAGAGAATGAATATGAATATGAATATGAATGAATCCCAAGCAGGTGCCACACTGTCAGTGCGGAGCCCAATATGGGGCTCAAACTCACAAACCGTGATATCATGACCTGAACCGAAACCAAGAGTCAGAAGATGCTTACCTGACTGAGCCCCCCAGGAACCCTGATGTTTAATTTACTTATCGCATTCCTGAAATACTCCAATGAGTCATGACGATCATCTTTGACTCCATTCCATCTGAAATGTTAAAACTGTCCTTGGGATTTTTTACACCTGTATCTTAGTCTCTGTAATTTTTAAATCTATACGTGTGGTTATGGTTCTATTCATTCCACGTATTTGTACCTTCTTTTTACTTGATATTTTATTTATCATAGTTTACATACTTTTATTAATTTCATTTTCTCATACATGTACTTGAGATTACATAATTGTCCCAGTGTTACCACCTTGATTATAGCTCTCATTTTTGATACTTTTGTTTAGACTTAAATAACTCAATTTCGATTTTCTTATCAATACCTATGTTGTATACATAGGTATTCAAATTAGCAAATGGATAAACTACTTTCGTTACTAATTTTCAACTGCTTATGCTTAGTGGCTGTAATTACTTCAGTATTTAGAACTCTGAGACTTGTTTTGTGATCTGGTATGTAGTGAATTTCCTTAACGGTTTCTCTATTGCTTTATTTATTTATTATTTTTACTTCATTGTGTCACGAGAGGAAAAAGGCCTACCATAACTGTGGCTCTACAAAGTTCTCGTTCTAGATTTAATCCACTTTCTATTCATACACAATTGATCGAAGTTACATTTTTAAGCAACTACAAGTTACCAACCAACTGCTTAAGGTAAAACCGTGCCCTCTCTAAATCTGAAACTTCTTCTTTAACTTATAAAACTCTTTTGCCTTGAATGATTTACACACTTTTCCCCTTACTATTTTTCTTCAGGTGCTTCTCATATGTAGAATTCAGTTGGATACTTTTTTTTCTTGAGAGGTTTTGCTGCGATCGGCCGGTTAACTGTTCCCGTGTCTGGACTTCCTTCTGTCGCTTACGCCTTCTAATTAGGATAGTCCCTTTAGGAACTCCTCTGCCTTCCCCCGCCCAACACACACTCACCAAAATCAATATATCCGTTACTATGGTAACGCCCCTTCCTCCTAGGTAGTGGACCTCAGAGTTTAAACACTTCCTGCGAACAAGAACAGCTTCACACTCCTGCAGGGAGCCTTCAGCGGGCAGCCCACGACAAGTCTGGGGCACCCGTAAACTATGAAAAGAGGCCAAAGCGACTCACATACACACACAGTCAGCGACACTAAAGTATTGCTCGGATTTGCGGCTCAAAGATCTAAAAGGCACAACAACTTTCAGGCACAGCAGCGCCACACGTATTTCCTGTCCTCGGCGCTTGGCTCACGGAAGTGCACCGGTGCTTGGAGAGCCTGTCCTACTTGGGGCAGCTGAAGCCGGACGGACTTACTGTACAGACATCGTGCTGGTCTCCATCGCCGAGTCGGCTTTGCCTTCGTCTTGCGTTTCCGGGCCTGACCGCTCTGGCTCGCCTGGGAGTTCCGGTGCGCATGCTCCGTAAAGTTCTGGGGCCGCGGCTACGTACGGCGAGGGAACAAAACTGCCGCCGCGCAGCTTGCTGACTTCTTCCTCCAGTTTTTTCTTTTCCTCAAGCAATCGAGCTCGATCTTCAGACAGTGACTCTATCAGATCTGGAGGCCCCCCCCCAAGGTGAAATCACACATTATAAACATTTCATGCGACTGTTTTAATCTTAAAAGATGTTGAAAATACATGACAAAACGTCACTTACCTTTATCTCGCTCTTGCTGTTGCATTGTACTTTTCAGCTTATCATTAAGATCGTTGATTATGTTTTCTTTTCTCATTTTCTCTCTTGTTAAAACAGTGTTAAAGTTGGTCTGGAACAAGAGAATGACAACTGTTTAAATTATCTGCACGTACACAGCAGCCAGGGCGGAATAAACTAGCCAATATTTTTGTTTTGCGTGGTGCATCTGTATGTGGAGAAGCTATAGTGCAGCTCACAAATGATGTATGTCTGGTTTGTTGGTTTGTTTGTTTGTTTGAGGGGCAGAAAGGGACGGAGACAGAGAATCCCAAGCGGGCTCTGCACTGTCAGCGCAGAGCCTGATGTGGGGCTCGAACCACAAATCCGTGAGATCGTGACCTGAGCCGAAACCAAGAATCAGACGCTTAACCGAAGTGAGCCACCCAGGCGCCCCACAAATGATGTTTATTTTTAAATAAGAATGCTATACTGTTGTAAATACAGTGTCACTGCACTGCCCTGGTTCCACATTAAGATACGTTCCAATTTAATACCTTTCAAATGAATTCTATTTTCTCATTACAGACTGTCTACCTATTTATCGTCAGAGGAAATTTAGCATGAAGAGATGATTTTAAATTTGGGGGGAAAGAAAGAAAACGAGGTAACGAGTGTTGTTATACACTCCCTTTTTCTTCTTTAATAATCTTCCTGCTTCTGGAATCTTCCTTTTGTTTTTAGCTAAATCTTGACTACCACAGTAATGTTTCACAGAGGTGACATCATCCCATCTCTTTATCTGGACATCTGGCTTATAATAAAACTAGACTTGTTCTTCCTCGACTTTTATAAAAACTTTCCGGGGCGCCTGAGTGATTCAGTCGGTTAAGTGTCTGACTCTTGATTTCAGCTCAGGTCATGATCTCACAGTCATGAGATCGAGCCCCGCATCAGGCTCCAAGCTGGGCAAGAAGCCTGCTTAAGACTCTTTCTCCCTTTGCCCCTCTCCCAGGCACACACACTTGCTCTCTTTCAAAAAAAAACAATTAGAAAAAAACCAAAACCCCTTCCTACTATGAAGCCCATGTACTGAAGTGCCTGCACAGATCGCGAAAGTCCCTGTGGCAATTCTCACTGTAGTTTCTTTTATAAAGATGACCAAATGGTCGACAATTTCATTTGCAAAATCTCCATTAAGATCTTCTTTAAACTTAAGAGCCACAGGGGCGCCCTGGTGGCTCAGTCGGTTGAGCGTCCGACTTCGGCTCAGGTCATGATCTCACGGCTTCTGAGTTCGAGCCCCGCATCGGGCTCTGTGCTGACAGCTCGGAGCCTGGAGCCTGCTTCAGATTCTGTGTCTTCCTCTCTCTCTCTGCCTCCCCCACTCACACTCTGTCTCTGTCTCTCAAAACCAAATAAACATTAAAAACTTAAGAGCCATAGATGGACGGCAAAGGCCTCTTCCCATCTGCCCAGCATTTGCAATTCCAAAATTAAGAGTCAGGATCCTTCAATTAATGCATACTGCCAATAACACTAAAAACTGGGAGACAGAGTAAGGATATGGCATTTTTAGAGCAAAATTAGTGAATTCATTAAACACTGAGTTAAGCCAGAAAGCATACGTGAAGATGCCTCAAAAGGGGCACTTATGATGTCTTTTGTTAAGCCATCTCTCTATGTATTATTTATGTAAAAAGAATCAACAAATATTTATAATAGCACACACATTTCTGTCAGTTAATTCATCCCCTACCTAATTCGGGCAATCTAAAATTATGTGTCGCTCATAAAGGAGCACACAGAGAAAGATAGCAAGAGAGTGAGAGTTCATGTCGAATGAATCATACAAGGGAATGTACAACCTCAGATTTTTAAAAACAGAGACATCATTAATGATCTCTTCCTTGGTAATTCTTAAAACTGGTCGCTACTTCGCGAACACTTAAAATTCATTGGCTTCCATAAAGCCGCACTCTTTCTTTTTCTAGTTACTCTCCTTCCTTCTTTTCAGGCTCTCCTTTCTTTCCCCAGGCCTTAAAACTTAAAATGTAAAGTGACTACAGGTTCTGAACTATTGGACTTTCTTGAATTCTAAAAAGACATGAAGGTAATCATACCATCTCAGAAAAGGGAAAAGACCCACATATATCGAACGAATGTGGGTACCAACTATATACCATGTGTCACCGTTTCAGAAACGCATCCCTCGGGGTAAGAAAACCAGGTCACTCTTCTAGCCGGCCCGAGCTGTCACTGCAGACGCCCACTGCCCCACCCCCCCCCCCCCCCCCCCGTGCCTGGCAGTTCTCCCCTCTTTCTCCCTGCCCCAGAGGGCGATCCCTATTAAGTACAAATCAAACTGTGGTCCCTTGATTTCCTCTCCAATTGCTCGTCGTCATCCAGGCCTGCGGTGAAGTACAAGCTCCTTCACCAGACCCCCTACTTCTTAGCGGTCTGGCCCCTGCGTCCTTCACGAGCTTTACACTCTCGGTAGTCATCAATACTAACAAGTGAATCGTCAAAGTTCAACAGCCCGCCATTATCTACCACCGGCCTGTCATGTGGATAAGAATGAGGGAAGTGTAAGAAGTCTGTACCGATTAGCATGTAATTTAGAATAATAAAATTTTAGAGCTCAGGGGGAAAATTCAATCATTATATATGAAGTCGTATAAACACTTAAAAGTAATCGGAATTGAAAATGCTTTTATCATGAGGATATTTAATAAATATTATCAAGGTCAAAGCTGGAAAAATCACATCTAAGATATGAGGCACCCTCAGCTGCACAAAAAAATTATATTCGTTAATTTATATTTAGCTTCTTTAGACCTAAAGTAAATGTAATGAGGGTTGGGGAACATACCTGTTGTTCAGCAATCAGAGACGTTCGAACATTCTGCATTTCTTCATTCTTTCTTTTCTCTTGCTCTTCAAGTTGTTCTAGAAACTTTGCTTTTTCTTCCTGAAGCTTTTCTTGAAGTTCAGCGACTAGGCTTGAAGAATCTTCTCTGGTAGATTCAGTGGCAAGACTTGAAAATTAAATGAAGTATTAAACTTTTCCCCCAAAATAACATATAATCGTGAATATATCAAATGCCACAATTCGCTGACATCAGAAAGGCTACGTATCTTCCTTAAACCTAACAATAATTAGGAGATATTTCTGGGTAACCCTCCACCCTTTTTATCTACCAACTGGAAGCAAGTAAGAGGGGAAAGTGCCAGATACTGATACCAACATGGCTGAACGACTATGATAATCGTATGTGATAAATTCAGGATAACCTGCTTCTACCAGTAAGTGGGAATGTTCTCAATATAAAAATCAATATGCGTCTCAACTCAGTTTCAAATTTCAGTTCTGCTATTCCTACAACTGTAATGTACATGACACAGATAAAAAAAGAAAAAAAAGAGAAATAAAAAAGAAACCCATACGTGAAGATCACGTACGTTGAAAAGACCTTAATTTTTAAAACAGGTTTTGGGTCATTTTGTTAGCTAATGAATAAATAACACAAAACTACAGGCGGGCTTAAATGTTCACAGTAAATCCACGTATTCCTAATTCATACTCATCTCCCTCGAAATTAGGTAACCCCTGACGGGTTGCTGACAAAGCACCCGAGAGAAGAGAAGAGGAAAGGCAAAGAGAAAAAGCACAAACACAAGTTAGTAAGCACTGTAACTTCTGATACAGAAGTGAATTTTGTCTGTCTTCAACCTAATAATCTTGTACCTCAAAAACCTTTGCCCATGAAGCAGGTAATTAATCCCACCAAAGGAGTCACAAATATGTTAAAACCACAGGAAAAAGGCTGCCGTCTTAGCAAATATTCCCACACTATTTTGGTGACCAAATCAACTCATTGCTTTAAATGTACACTTAACACAATTTCAAATGACACTTTAATGTTTCTGGAATGACGAGGCATTTTACAACCAATGTGGATATTGAAATTGTTTGCTCTTACTTATTCCTGATGTAATTTCATAATCTATAAAATTATTATACAATTAATACTACAGCAATTGATAATCAGACAAAAACTGTTCACTGTGATTCTTTTAGTCATACTTCCAAATTTACTGATAAAATCTAGTAATTCATATGAACTTGGTCCCCATTTTCTCCTAAGAGATGGTTTTAAATGAGCAAACATGAAGTATGAAGTTAGAGACATAATATTTCTAACAAAGTCTGACACTTGTTAGTTTACAGAAAGGCTTCAACTGGGGAAACACTTAATCCGTAATATAGTAAAAAGGGATAAGGTAAAAGATTTGTTTTCAAAGTTTTCCTTTAGGGCTAGACGACAAAGGGGTACGGAAGGTAAAAACCGTAGCACAGAAAGAAACCTGACAGGCTATGTAAAACAAAGGATTACGGAGAAAACAATATAAATGTGGACTCAACATACCAACCAAGTGTTAAGGATTAAAATTAGGTATACACAGAGTTTACATATTAGCTTGTCTTCAACAGTGCTTGTCTAATAAAATGTTTTATGTTTTTAATTAAAAAAAAATTTTTTTTTTGAGAGAGAGAAAAAGAGCAGGAGCCGGGGAGGGGCAAAGAGAGAGGCAGACACAGAATCCGAAGCAGCTCCAGGCTCTGAGCCGTCAGCACAGAGCCCCACGGGGGGATCGAACTCATGAAATTCGAGATCACGACCTGAGCTGAAGTTGGACACCCAACGGCCCCAAACCTTGTGGATTTTATAAGTACAATGTAAAGTCATTAAAGAATTTTATCTAGAGAGAGAATGATAAAATATAAATTCAGGTTTGTGAAAGACTTCTGTGAGGATATTGGTCAGAACACTGGAACACAGTAACAAAGTATAAAGGAGGGAAGGTTCAGCATGAGAAAGGATTCTGGAAGCGTGCGACTCTCTCCAGAGCTCGCATGGGCTCCTGGGGAGGAGGGAGCCGGCTCCGCAGCGCACGGCGCACAGCCGCGGTGCAGGGATCCCCAGGGCGCGCCGGGCGAGAACATTGCCCTGGCCGAAGTACTTCCGGAAGACGGTGTATTGCCTCCCCAAGGACCAGAGACCCTACAGGTGCCAGCGAAAGGCTTTCCATTGGCGGGGGACAGAGGTGCACCCAGAGGGCATATAGCTTTACTGCTGCCTTTGGAGGTGCTACACCACAGATTCTGTGCACTGCGCAGGCAGTGGGACTGTTTTTCTGCGACGAAGGACATCAGACACAGCGTGGAGAGGCTCTACTCTGGAGGATGGGGGGCGGGGCAGTGTGGTGTCAGGTCCTTGAAGATTTGAGTCTTGAATCCCAGCTCCCTGCCCTGCTATTCCGTAGGGCTGCCTCAACAGCAAGGGATGTGAGATCGCCCCGTCTGGGACGAGAGACTGTGGCGGTGCCGTTTCCCCCCAACGACAACACCGCAGGACTTCAGAGAGCAGCCCAGTGGCCCATAATGGAGGACGGGCCACTTACACCAAACCCTGCCCCCTGTGCCTGGCAGCCGCGTGTTTACTTGGGCAGGGGTGACTCGGAGCCAGCGTACAGGGCCTCTCCTGCAGAAGACCAGCACAGAGAGCACTCCGCGGGCACAAAGTGTTCCGAAAATCCAGTGCTTCGAAACGACACCTGCAGTTCTGGGGGAAACAGGACCAGGCCTACTGGGTTTTGTTTTGTTTTGTTTCTTCTTTTGTTCTTTTGGAATCAGGCTCATAGTTTTTTGTTTGTTGGGTTACTTTTTTTTTCATTTTTTTTTTTCCAGGCTTATTTTAACAAACAAATCAAAGCATACCTATTTAAAAGTCCAAACCCGCCCCAGGACAAGCAAGGAGGAGCTCTGCACAGGACTGACCAGTGGGAATGAGCAGCCAAAACTCAACAGCAGAGTGCACACCGCATACGCCAGAAACTTCCTGAAGTGCCAGGCTGGGGACAGTGTATTCCCCCTTTTTAATACGGCATTACTCTCAGGTGCAGAAAACATGACGAGCTTTCGAAACACACAAAAGACAGACACGCAGCCCAAATGACAAGATGGAGGAATTCTCCCTAAAAGAAAGGTCAAGAAGAAATCAAAACCAGAGACGTGCTCAAAACAGATATAAGCGATATATCTGAACAAGAATTTAAAATAGCAGTCATAAGACTACCAGCTGGGCTTGAAAAAAGTATAGAAGACACCCGAGAAAACCTTGCTGCAGAGATCAAAGACCTAACAACTAGTCAGGCTGAAATAAAAAAATGCTATCACTGAGATACAAAACTGACTGGATAGTCACAATGAGGACTGAAGAAGCAGAGGAAAGAATAGGTAACATAGAAGATAAAATCATGGGAAATAATGAAGAAAAAAAAACTACTGGATCATGGGGAGCCTTTAGAGAACTGAGTGACTCCATAAAACAAAGATTATCTGTATCATAGGAGTCCCAGAAGAAGAGCGGGAAAAAGGGGCAGAAGGTTTATTTGAACAAAGTTTTAGCTGAAAATTCCCTAACATGGGGAAGGAAATAGGCACTCAAGTCGAAGAGGCACAGAGAACTCCCCTCAAAATCAACAAACACAGGTCATCACCATGACATATTGTAGTGAAATGTGCAAGATACAAAAATAAAGAAAGATTTCTGAACAAAAGGCCCTTAACTTATAAGGGTAGATACATGAGGTTAGCAGCAGACCTGTCCAGTGAAACTTGGCAGGTCAGAAGGGAGCGTCAGGAAATTGTCAACGTGCTGAATGCAGAAAACATGCAGCCAAGAATTCTTTAGCCAGCAAGGCTGTCATTCAGAATAGAGGGAGAGTTAAAGAATTTCCCAGACAAAAACTGAAGGAGTACATGACCACTAAACCAGCCCTGCAAGAAATTTTAAGGGGGACTCCTTGAGAGGAGAACAAAATAGAACAAAACAAAAAGACCAAAAGTAACAAGGACTAGACAGGACCAGAGAACATCACCAGAAATATCAACTCTACAGGTAACACAATGGCACTAAATTCACAGCTTTCAATAATCACTCTGAATGCAAATGGACTAAATGCTCCAATCAAAAGACACAGGGTATCAGAATGGATTAAAAAAAACCCCAAGATCCATCTACATGCTGCCGACAAGAGACTCATTTTAGACCTAAAGATATCTGCAGATTCAAAGTGAGGGGGTGGAGAACCATCTATCATGCTAACAGATGTCAAAAGAAAGTCTGAGTAGCCATACTCCTATCAAACACACTATATTTTAATGTTTATTTATTTTTGACAGAGAGAGAGACAGAGCATGAGCCGGGGAGGGGCAGAGAGAGAGGGAGACACAGAATCCGAAGCAGGCTCCAGGTTCTGAGCTGTCAGCACAGAGCTCGATGCGGGGCTCGAACTCACAGACTCTGAGATCATGACCTGAGCCAAAGTCGGACGCTCAACCGACTGAGCCACCCAGGAGCCCCAAACACACTATATTTTAAAACAGAGCCAGCAACAAGCGATGAAGAAGGGCATTATATCATAATTAAGGGGTCTGTCCACCAGGAAGATCTAACAACTGTAAATATTTATGCTCCCAACTTGAAAGCACCCAAATACATAAATCAATTAATAACAAACATAAAGTCAACGGTAATAATACAACAATAGTAGGGGACGTTAACAATCCACTTACAGCAACTGACAGATCATTTAGGTAGAATGTCAAGAAAGAAACAATGGCTTTGAATGACACACTGGGCTGGATGGACTTAACAGATATATTCAGAACATTTCATCCTTTTTTTTTAAAGTTTATTTATTTATTTTGAGAGAGAGAGAGAGAGAGAGAACACATGCAAGTGGGAGAGGGGAAGAGAGACAGAGGGAGAGAGAATCCCAAGCAGGCTCCGCACTGCCAGCATGGGGCCTGAGGCGGGGCTTGAACTCACGAACCATGAGATCATGACCTGAGCTGAAGTTAGACCCTTAACTGACAGAGCCACCCATGTGCCCCTCAGAACATTTCATCCTAAAGCAGCAAAATACACATTCTTCCTGAGTGCACATGGAACATTCTCCAGAACAGATCACATACTGGGTCACAAATCAGCCCCTGACAGGTACAAAAAATTGAGATCATACATGTTTTCAGACCATAACATGATGAAACTTGAGGTCAACCACAAGAAAAAGTTTGGAAAGCCCTCAAATACATGGAGGTTAAAGAACATCCTACTAAAGAATGAATGGGTTAACCAGGAAATTAAAGAAGAAATAAAAAAGACATAGAAGCAAACGAATATGAAAACACAACAGTCCAAACCCTTTGGATACAGCTAAAGCAGTCATAAGGTGAAAGTGTATTGCAATTCAGGCCTAGCTCATGAAGCAGGAAAGGTCCCACGTATACAAATTAACCAAAGGAGCTAGAAAAGGAATAGCAAACAAAGCCTAAAGCCAGCAGAAGGGAAATAAAGATTAGAGCAGAAATAAAGAAGAGTTAATACTTATTCTCAAACTCTTCCAAAAAAGCTTCCAAACTCATTCTATGAAGCCAGCATTGCCTTGATTTCAAAACCAGACAAAAACCCCACTAACAAGCAGAATTACAGGCCAATGTTCGTGATGAACCTGGATGCAAAAATTCTCAACAAGATAGCAGAAACTGAATTCAACAGCAAATTAAAAGAATTATTCACCATGATCAAGTGGGATTCATTTCTGGGCCACAGGTCTGGTTCAATATTCCCAACTCAATATGATATACCACATTAATAGAAGAAAGGGTAAGAGCCATATGATCCCGCCAATAGATGAAGAGCATTGGACAAAATACAGTATCCATTCTTGATAGAAACCTCAACAAAGTAGGAACAGAAGGAATACACCTCAACATCATAAAGGCCACATATCAAAGACCCACAGCTAATACCATCCTCAGTGGGGAAAAACTGAGAGCTTTTCCCCTATGGTCAGGAACAAGACAAGGATGCCCACTCTCACCATTACTATTTAACACAGGATGGGATTCTTAGCCACAGCAATCAGACCTCAAAAAGAAATAAAGGGAAGACAAATCAGCAAGGAGGAAGTCAAACTCCCACTATTTGAAGCTGCGTGATATTCTACGTAGAAAACCTGAAAGGCTCCACCAAACAATTGCTAGAATACATGAACTCAGCGAAGTTGCAGGATACAAAAATCAATGTGCATAATCTGTTGCATTTCTATGCACCAATAATAATAGAAAAAGAAAGAGCAGTAGAAAAAGAAATCAAGGAATCAATCCCATTTACAACTGCACCAAAAACAGTAAGATACCTAGGAATAAACTAAAGAGGTTAAAGATGTGTAGTCCGAAAACTACAGAACACTTATTAATATTGTTAAAATGTATTACCCAACGCAATCTATACATTTCATGCAATCCCCATCAAAATACCACCAGCATTCTTCACAGAGCTAGATCAAACAATCCTAAAATTTGTATGAAACCACAAAAGACCCTAAATAGCCAAAGCAATCCTGAAAAAGAAAAATAAAACTGGAGGCATCACAATTCTGGATTTCAAGCTAGATCACAAAGCTGTAGTCATCAAGACACTATGGTCCTGGCACAAAAACATATGCAAACATATGCCAACACATGCATATGCCAACATATGCAAACACCACACACACACACACACACACACACACACACACACACACACACACTCTTTGCACTTCCTGTGTACACAGGTGTATGAGAAAGCCCTTTCCCCTTAAAAATAAGGTATACTATTAATTTTTCCCAGTTACATAGGAAGGAATGCATCTTATTTTAATTTTGCATTTCCTTAATCCCATGTAGACTGAAAAGCTATTCGCATGTTAGCCATTTGTACTTCTTCACTGATCTGGCTGTTTATATCCTCTGCCCATTTGCCTAACGGCTTGCCTTTTCCTTACTGACTTGTGGGAGTTACATTACGGATACAACCAATATCCTTGTGTCTTGCTGCTGCTTCCCACGGTCCCTCCACGATGCCTCTGGCACATGTGCAACCAACCGAGTGGTGGAAAGCAAGGAGGTGTGCTGGGCTGTGTCATCGCCTCAGCATCATTTCTTCTCACCGATTTCCTTTCTTTTGTTTTAAAATTTTGTTCATTTTTGGGGGGGTCAGAGAGAGGGGCGGGGGGGAGAGAGAGAGAGAGAGCGAGCGAGAGAGTGTGTGAGTAGGGGAGAGGCAGAGGGAGAATCCTGAGCAGGCACTGCGCTGTCAGCACGGAGCCCAACGCCGGGATCAATCTCACAAACCGTGACATCAGGACCTGAGCCCACATTGAGGGTCGGGGGCTTTAACCGACTGAGTCGCCCAAGTGCCCCTACTTATTTTTTTTCAAATGTTTCTTCTGTGTGACAGAGAAGCCTAGAACTGCACCGTCCAGAAACTCCTTCCCAGTTAAATTCTGAGTTCAAGTTTGCCAATGATAGACGAGAAAGAGTCTGTCACTCTCCAGAGGTGGCTATGGCTAGATATGGGGGCTACGTAAGATTCCGAAGGGTTTTCCAAGTGAAATGCCTGTACTGGTGCCCCACTAGGCAACTGGTGTGGAAGTCTCCAAGGAACTGTAGTCATTTCCTTTTTTTTTTTTTTTTATTTTTTTTTTTTTTTTGAGGAAAGAGCAAGGAAGGGGAGGGGGGGGGGGGGGGGGGGGGGGGGGGGGAAAGAGAGGACCTAACAGTCTCTGTGCTGTCAGTGCAGAGCCCGATGTGGGGCTCGATCCCGGAGCTGAGATCAACAGTCAGATGCTTAGCCAGCTGAGCCACCCAGGTGACCCTGTAGCCATTTCCTGACGAGCCACCCACTTTTGGTGCTTCCGATGGCTTTGAATCCAGATTTCCAGGTCTTCAGCAGCAACTCCCTTACCCCGTCCCTCCCTTAGGTCTCCCCAAATTCACAGAAGTTCTCATTTTAATCTATAACCCTTTAATCCTGGAGTATTTAAGAGATTCTGTTTTCTAGACTCAATCCTAACAGACACAAATATGATCCTTGGGGGAAAAGAGCATAAAGACAGCAATCTGAAATTGGATGCTCTGATCTGCAGGCAGTCGTGACCTCACTGCCAGCGGGACACGAACTCTGGGAGAATAGGGCATTCCAGGGCCTAACAGCTGACACCTATAGCTGTCGGGCTCAGGTGGCTAAAGGTTTTAGAGACGCCATAGCTGTCCCCACCGAATCCCACCCAGGTGTTTTGACCAGCAGCAGCAGCCTCTGTTCCCTCATCTAAAGATTAGTGTCCCCTTGCCCCAGGGTCCCATCTCAACAAGCTGACCCCTCTCAACCGGCTCCCCTACTATTTAATTACTTCCAGACCCATCTCTACTTTCAAATCTCCAGATCCCAGGCGAGTTGAAAATCTAACCAAGGAGGAAGTCCAACTGCAAAGTTTCCATTTATTTTGGTAGCAATATAGGGAACATGTATGGGAATACATCCGACAGGAGTCTGAAGGGGAAAGGCAAACATAGGGATAACCGAGGCCACAATTATCTGTACAGCTACAATAATCAGAGACTCTACATTCAATGTTAACAGTTTACTTCACTGCCTGCCTGACACCTGGACCTAATGGCCAACACTACAAGAGAATGCGATGCGGAGAGGAGATATTCTAGACTACAGGCAGGCACACAAAGGCGGGTAGGCCAGATGCAGCTTTTACCCGTTGGTGTAACTCAAGTTTTACTGCAACGCGGCCACACCCAGTCATTTATATGGTCTCACTTGCCTCTTGCCAGGTGAGTAGCGTGGACAGAAACCTTATCGAAGGGTTACAATGGTGCCAACCAGTCCCTTTATCAACGATTCTCAAAGTGTGATCCACGGAACCCTGGGGTGACTAGAACACTTTCAAGGGATCAGTAAGAGCACAGCTATTTTCATAATAATACTAAAATGACATGTCTCTTATACTTTGCTGTCATCTGTACATGATAAGATCGCTGACCCCTTAGCATAAATTAAAGACAATAGTGCCAAACTGTACTTTTAGTCACTGTTTCCTTTCCATCAAGGCAGTCGAAGCGATAAAGAAAAAGGCAGGTTGATTTTGGAACATCCATAATGTGGTAAAAATTGTCACTATCGAAATCTGACCACGGAGTATGCACTTTTTAGTGTCAGGTGTGACAAAATGAGAACATATAAAGCCCTTCTGCCGCTTCCAGAAGCGTGTCTGTCTCACGGAACAGTTCTTGTATGACTGTTCTGGCTGTGTGAATTTGGCTGCTTTTTTCATCCTATACGATTTCTATTTGAAAAATGACAATCTTTGTTATTTAAATTTGAGTTTTCCAACAGACATTTTTTTTTTCAAAAATGACCCACATGAGTGTGTTACTTCAATGAACACCTGACAGAATTTACCAGTGGTAAAATGTCACTCTTTAAGAATAAATTAAAATTTTAGAAAATTTCGGGCACTTGGCTGGCTCCGTCAGATGTTAACTCTTAATCTTGGGGTCATGAGTTCAAGCCCCATGTTGGGTGGGCATAGAGAAAATGTAAAACAACAACCCTCCTCCCCCCCCCCCGTGCCCCAAACTTTAGAAAACTTGTATCTGCCACTATAAGTTTGAGAGCTTCCTAGCACCTAAGATCTTTTTCATAAAATTGGTAGGTATATTAACATCTGATTTTTCTGTCAATAAAATATGTCAGTATTTACAAGATCCGTTTAACTCCGGGAACCAGTGGTTTTCAAATGACCAAAATCATGCATGAGTAAAACATCCACTCCAAGTGCAAGACAGATCGTTCAACAGATATTAGCAAGTAACAGTAGGAAAAAAATCCACTTGACAGTTTAATATTCCATACTGAAACCAATGTTTAAGAAATCATCATTTGTTGGATTTTTATTTAGTATCAAAGAAATATTCACAAGCATCTGAACAAGCTCTTGAAATATACCTCTTTTCCAGTTACATGTAAGTGAAAGGCTGAATTTTTATCACCCGTTAATCAAAAGACACCGCAACAGATTGGACGCAGAAACAGGAGACTCCATTAAGCCAAACATTAAGGAGATCTACAAATGTATAAACACAATGGCACTCTTCTCACTAATTTTCATCTTAGAAAACGGTTTTTAAAGAACAAATTTCGTCTTGAGGAGGACACCCAAAGAATGATGGTGACAGGCACCGTGGAAGAGATTTATTATTTGTACCCTGGGAGGGTCCAGAGAATGCACCCTTCGCCAAAACTTTGGGAAATTCGACTTCAAAAGGCTCTGTAGTGGTACTCCGCAGGACAAGGAGAGCAGAGTGAGGCGAAATCGCTGAAAATCAATGACCTTAACGGGAATGACAAGACTCTGGAGAGGTGGAGGCCGATCAGCGGCACTTAACCAGACACACGATGTGGGGCTGTTATAGACAGCAGTGCTGGAGCGGCAACTAGAAGGTCTGACCCAGAAACACTCTGGTGCTGGCTGTTCGCAGGGCTAAGACAGAATGGGATGATCAAGGATTAAAACTTCAAAAGCCTGTTTTGTTTGGTTTTGTTTTTTTACAACTCAGTATCTGCTGCTCAGAGAGCTAATTAAAATACAGAGAATCACTACCCCTCACCCAATCCCAAGACCTGAGTCAGTCACCAACTACAATGCCAAAGTTTGATAATATGGTCTCTTTTATAGTCTTTAGCATAGGGACCTGTGCCCACTTCTCAGGCTGACTGTGTACTCTGGGTAAGTAATTAACCAACTCTGGAGGGACTAATGAATGCTGGCTCTGAAGGGGCTCGAATGTCACTGCGGTCCACCAGGAGATTACGGACAGCCAGGTGATACATGGAGCTTGGACCCAGTGGGTCCCTTACATCCACAATTTATAGTGGAACAGACACAAAAGCAACTGTTGGAGATACCCTGTTGGTTCCCTTATTTACGGAATGGAGACGTATCATGGTGAAAAGCCAAGTCAAATCCCTAAAACCGCCTCTCGCTTCACATGATATAAGGGAGATTTCTACCACATTCTCATTCAACTTAAGTGTGTGTCCTGTAGAAAACACACAAAAACAATGGATTCTCGTCAATTCGATCAGGCAGCGGCTCCAAGAAAACAGTTATTCCACACGTGCCCTCTCTGCTGTGGCAAATCAGCAAGGCTACCACTACCTGACACGGAGCTACTGACTTAGTGATTTCTTCCCTCTTCGTAGCTCTAAGTAGACACCGGGGCTGACAAACTCCTTTAAAGGGATGGGTAAACATTTTCACCGGATGACCCGTCACACCTACTCAACTACGCCAAAAGCAACCACAGGCAACAAACAGGTCAAGGAACGGGTATCTGTGTATTCCGATACAGCTGCGTTTACAGAAACAAGTGGTGAGCTGGATTCCCACAGGCCAGTCTGTCAATCCCTAGTATAGACCCCAAGAGTCCGTCAGATTTCACCTACAGCAACAGCAATACGCTTCCAATGTCTTATCGTCTCTGGATTATAACAATTCTCTAGTCCTCTGTTAAAACCACGCTGGCAGGGATATTGGTCTTCTGGCGATTCCTCAAGATATCACACTAATCTAAGAGGTGGGGAAAAAGAAGAAAAAAAACAGATCACACCAATCCGATACAGTTACGGCATTTATGCACCTTGGGCCAAGCAGGCAAAAGCGGCAACCACCTGAGCTACCAGGGCAAGGCACACGTGTGCCAGAAGGTGAGCGATAAAGCAACAGATGAAAATTCAGCTGCTTGTTGGCACGGTGAAATTTCTAAGCGCCCGGTGGTCTGATCACGTGAGCTGCCCCCTCTAAGGTGAAGGGCCAAGCTGCTGCCAGGGGAGCATCTCGGAATCCTGCAGGCAAGACGCACCTGGGTATGCCGCTCCGACTCGTTTACGGGAGAACCTGTGAGGCTCCCTGGTCGGTAGAAGGCCCAGAGCGACGAGCAAGTCGCTCGGCCCCTCGGGCCACGTTTGCCAGAAGACGCCTGAAGTGTCGGTAGCAGAGATGAACACCGCACAGAGCTTTTGGCGAGGCCGATACGAGAAATCACAGCTGAGACCCTTAGAATTGTGAAGCGCACCACCAGCTCCCTGTCGTAAAGTGACTGCGGCTTGCTGCTGGGGCTGTACAGATTGACAGACTGGCCACGGTCCCCCAAGCTACTGGGTGGCCTGAGCTGACCGTCGTCAAGCGAATACTTGAAACCACAGGCTGGGTAGACACAGCAGTCTTCTTTCAGAAGACAGGTGTGGCGTGCGTGAGAGCCAACGAAATACGGCACAAGTAAGAGGCTCCGGTTCCCAAGGTGCCTCCTCCCGCTACACTGCCTCTCTCCCCGTCACCGCTCTGACATTCACCAGGAGCGAAAAAAACTGGCAGGCCTGGTTTCATCAGGATTCTGCAAAATGCACTGCCACGATTCAAAGGTCCAGTTGAGGTACAGAGCCCCACTGAGGAGTGGCTCCGAAGAAGAGTAGAGAAGGGAAAGTTCCCAGCGGCAACATGTCAAACAGTGTACCCGAAGTTAGCTGGGAGGAGAAATGGTCAGGGGTACAGATTTACGCTGCTTCACGGAGACTGGTCAAAGGCTCGGCTGGATAGTGAGGGACTCGGGAGAAACTAGATTGAAAGCTGGTGGGAAGGTTTCTGGAAAAGAAATACGGATCACACTCTTAAATGTGCAGGATATGTAAGTATGAGATTAGGTTCTGAGTATATTCTGTCCCGCTGTGAGGAACCTCTTGATTCTCAGATGGGCAAGGTGAGCATTCTGTGAGTATCAATCAGTCCTATTCAAAAGGTTCACGGACAACTATCCACAGAGGCGGGAAGTGAGGTTACATATGGGCTCGGTAACATGGATTTCTGTGCGTCTAGTAACCAGCAGCGGGCCCCCGATATGGCAGTGCTCATTTGGGAGACCAGCCAGCTACCTGGTGGCAGGCTGATCCCACGGGACTGTTGCCGTCATAAAAAGGATAGTAATCTGTCTTCACAAAGACAGTTTATTACTCTCCGAATGGAATTACCTTCCATGCCCGCAGTATTTCTGAACATACCCACCATTCCGGAACAGACAAAAGGCCTTATTCACTGCCATGATATTCTACTAGAATTGCTTCTGAACAAGGAATTTCATTTTACAGCGAAACATATGTAGCCATGGCCTGTAGCCCGTGGAAGTCACTTATCTTACCACACAGGCCAACCCTTAAAACAGCTGGGTTGATACAACTGTGGATCACTGCACCGAAAGCTCAGTTAGGGTACCAGATGGGCGGCATTCTGAATGGCCAGGCTGAAGGGTGCAGTGCGCGCCCTGAACCACAGACTACTTTGTGAAACGAATCCTCCCACAGTTAGAACACACAGGCTGGACAACCAGGGATGAAAACTAGAATAACTAGTATTTCAATGAGCCAAGAGCAAAAATTTTGCTTCCCTTCCCTACAACTCTGGACCCTGCCAGTTTAGTTCCCTGCAAAAGAATTCCTTTGCCAAGAGACAGAACCGGGGCCCCAGTGAAATGGAAGCTTCAACCACCACATGGACACCTAGGGCTCATCGCAGCATGGAATCAACACACAAAGAAAGAAGCTGCATTATGTACTGATACGACTGAACTTATCAACGGGAAACAGCTGCTCCTGCACTGTAAGGGCAGAGGAAGATGCCTGAAAGTCAGAAGCTTTCCTAGGATGTCTCTTGGCACTGCTGTGTCCATTGAGAAACAAATGAGCACCTACATGAACCGCATTACAGGAGGAACCATTAACGGCAGTCTCTTCAGGCCAAGAAGTGAAATCAGCGGAGGTAACGTCTAAGGTAGAAAATGGGGTGCGGAGCAGAAGGAAGCTGCAAATACCTACTAGGGTTGCAAGACTAATTAGAGAAATAAAGACTACCATAATTAAACCTCTACATATTGGATCAAATTTTTTTATCTTTATTCCCCTTCTCTCATCATTTTACTATGTAATGAATGTTGTGACAATTGTAGTCAACCCTGTATTTCAGTATTTAACCTACAGAATATCAAAGAGAGATTAGGTCTGTGCAGAGAGAAACATGAAGAGCTCCAGGACGGCTAAAATGACAGAATGAGTCTCACGTGTCGAAGAGGGTGAGGCTATCGGAGGTGATGTGAGGGACATAAGCTGAATCACGTCCAACGGAAACCTGACATTTTAAGTGTCTCTATTTGGAATCAATATGGGTAGAGACAGGAAGGCTCCCCTGAGTTGGAAATGGGAGGTATACAGTGCTGGACTGTCATCATTCTGCCACTGCTCTCCCTCCTCTTCTAGAATCTCATCTGCACTGTACTGCAGAGAGGCTATATTTCCGAGAATCCCCTTCTAACTGCAAGTTTGCCAATGAAAAGAAGTTAGGAAAAAAACTTCAAATAAACCAAAAGAAGGAAATCAATGAATTAAAAAAGGAAGAAGTCCTTGAAAACACTTGAAATTTGCAAAACAATCCTTCTCTGGAAATCCCAGATGCTAATCCATTTTATTATTACTTTTTCCTATTTTTTAAAGAAGTTTATTTATTTTGAGAGAGAGTGCACACGCACAAGACCTGGAAAGGAGAAAGGCAGTCCAGGCTTACTCTCCAGAGGTGGGTGTACCCAAGATAATTTCCACAGGAGCTTCCTGTCAAGTGAGTGAGAGCGGCCCATTTTGTGCTACAGACTGAGCTGCATCACTGGGGCTTGGAAGAGATTCTGGGTCGCCACGGCAGCTTTCCAGTGAGCCGTGAAGAGCTATCGGCTTTGGTGGGCATTTCAGCATCTGTTTTCTTTCACCAGAGCTTTCCTTGTTTTTAGAAGCCATTCCCTTGACCTTAGCTCCTCTAGCCCCGTAAATGTTCGTGCAGGCCCTGATTCCTGGATTAAACCCTCCAATCCCCCCAGAATACGTAAAGAGTTTCTGTTTTCAAAACAGAAGGGGAAGTTGAACTGTAAGTCAATATATGCATATTACACAGCAGAAAGTCAATCACAAGAGACTGTAAAAGTGATCAGGCAAGAAACAGGTTAAAACATATCAGGCATACAAACCTATAAATATATTCACTTGGAAGAATTAGTGATAGAGCTCGTGGATAATGCTCCAGAAATTCTTTATTAGGCCATAAAACCCCTCAGTGGAATTTAAAGAGCAGAAATAACTGAAGACTACTTCTCTGGTCAAAAGGCAGTAACATCAGACAGGAACAATATTAAAAATGCAAAAAACCCAAAGCCCCCAAAAAACAACCCCCACTGTATAAAACCTGGAATTTAAAAACATTATCTTTTGAACCGCAGAGGGAATAACTGAACTTTAGTATGAACTTTAATATCAAGAAAATAACAATGAAACTAGCCCCAATTTAGAATTTAGCCTTTACTAAGCGCTGCTCAGAGGAAGGTGTTATCTTTCATACATACGCAACTTGTTAAAATGGTTTATTTACTTTATTTATTTACTTTGAGAGAGAGCGAGAGAGCACAAGCGAGCAGGGGAAGGGGCAAAGAGAGAGGTGAGAGAATCCCAGGCAGGTTCCGCACTGCCAGTGCAGAGCCTGATGCAGGGCTCGATCCCACAAACCGTGAGATCACAACCTGAGCCGAAATCAAGAGTTGGGATGCTTAACCGACTGAGCCACCCAGGTGCCCCACACATCCACAATTTAAAAAGAAGGGAAAACAGTAATTTTCAACTGGAAGAAATTAGAAAAAAAAAACTTCACATAAACCAAAGGGAATTTAATGAATTAAAAAGGAAGTCGTCCTTGAAAACACTTGAAATTTGAAAAAAAAAAAAAAAATCATCCTCTGGAAGTCCAAGTGCTAATCCATTTTATTTGTATTATTTTTTCTATTTTTTTTTAAGTTTATTTAATTTGAGAGAGTGCACACGCACACATGTGCTCACGGGGGAGGGGCACAGAGAGTGAAGTGAGCGCGTGAGCGAGCGAGAATCCCAAGCAGGCTCCACACTGTGAGCAAGGAGCCCTACAAATCCTAAGATCAGGACTTGAGCCGAAATCAAGAGTCGGATGCTTAACTGACTGATCCATCCAGGGGCCTCATCAAGATACTAATCCATTTTACAAAGCCACTAATGGACTTAGGTAGTGTTATTTTTTAAATGTTTCTAAGAAACACTGACTATAAAAGTTTTTATTTTATAAAAATACCTGTTACTATGTTTACCTAAGATACGTAAGTAAATCAAGGTACTGTGATTACACACACAATTAAAATTTGACTCGCCAATATTTTCATTCTATAATTACAGCCTAAAGTAATTCTTACCTTTTTGCTATTTGATTCTCAAGATGTTTAACTTTTTCTAATAACTCTTTCTCAACAGCTTCTCTCTCCAATTTAAACTCCTTTAGGGCAGTCTGAATAGCTTCTTCTTTTTCACAATTAAGCTTCTGAATTAACCGTTCTCGGTCTTGTTCCTGGCTCATGACAAATTTCTCTTTGTCCTTCTCAAGTTTCTGGATAATAGCTTCATACTTCTCCTCCTGCTGGGTGAGTTTTTCCTCTTTTTGCTTTTCAAGAGCACTCAATTCCGCATCCAGTTTACCCTGCAGTTCAGCTATTTCTTCTTTCAGGCTTTTTTCCACTTCAAATGCTTGGTGGTGCAAGGATGTTACTTGGTTTAATTCAGCTTTCAGCAGGTCAGATTCTTCTTCGTGTCTACTAATTAACTCTGAAATGCACTGATCTTTTTCAATGGTCATTAAAGTTCTTAGTTCTGCCAAGCCCACCTGGTAGCTTTCGTTATTATCCTGAATCTTTTGGTTGAGTTTACTTATCTCTGTTCTCAAATTTTCCGTCTCTTGTTCAAGGAGAGATTTTAAGGTCTCCTTCTGCTGGGCTCTGCTTTCTTCCAGCAAAATTTTTATTTCATCGGTTTCTGCTTCCTTCAACGCAAGTTCAACCTCTAATTTACATCTCACGTCCGACAGATCGGAAACTTTGAGTTTTAGTTCCTGGAGCTGTTGTTCTTTCTCCTGGATAGCGGCGGCATGAGACTCCTGGATCTGGTCGATTCTGTGCTGATTCTCCTTCTTCAATTTCTCCAAAGATGCCCCGTGGTCGGTCTTGGCCTTCTCGACCTCCTGCATGTGCCTGGCGTGCAGAGCGTCCTCGAGCTCCTTGAGGTGACGCTGCTCTAAGCCCTGGAGCTCCGTCCGCAACAACTGAATCTTCTCATCATTTTCCACGTGCAGCTTCTGCAGGTCTTCCAGAACGGTCTCCCGCGAGTGTTTCAGCTCGTCGATTTCGCAGCTCTGAGTGCGCATGAGACTTTCCATCTCCAGCAACTTCTGATCCTTCTCATTTTGCAGGCAGATGACGGCTTCTTTTTCGTGTTTAACCAAAGCAAATTCGTTATCTTTGTTTTGTAAAACCTCCTCGAGGCACGCCAAGTCTCCTTTCAGCTTTTTAATTTTGTTTTCGTTTTCCTCGCTCTCCTTTCTGAGTGCAGCAAGTCTGTCTTCGTACTCACTTTTTAAAGACTGCAGTTCTTTTTGATGTTTTTCGTTTAGTGTCATTTCCAGAGAATATCTTACCTTTTCAATAACGTTTCTTATTTCTAATGCTGTACATTTTAAAGAATTTGAGAAGTCACACTGTCCTTTCTGGACAAATGTTCTGAAGTGGCAAAGGTCTTTCTTGATGGTTTGTATACTGAAATGCGAGTCTTGGGCAACAAGTCGGCACTTTTCCAATTGGACATTTAGAGAAGCATGATCTCCTAAATCCTCTTTCCCACATACAGTTGTATCCTGCATCCGTCTACTGTCTATTGCATTGATGACTGATGAATAAAGCGATTCCACCATCATTTCTGGACTCTGTGGATCACTTATAGGATTAGGAGATGACAAATTTTCTTCTATTACAAACTCATTCACAGCAGACATAAAATCCGATTCAGGACTTTCTGCTAATGAATCTAAGTCCAATGAAACTTGATGAATAGTCTGTTCTATGTTTGGATGAGGGATAGTTTCAAAATCAAAGGTATGTGCATCGATGCTATCTGGAGATAATTCTTCTAAGGGACACACCGCAGGACACAAGGGATCCTGAACGGCGAGCGGAGGAGGAGTTCTCGGTGAGGTAGTAGTTGCAATTCCTGCTGTACTTTCTATCCTTGGTGAGGAAGCCGACTGCGGGGATACCTGACCCATGGATGCCTGGAAGAGAGAGGGACAGGCTTTACAGAGCTACAGCAACAAAAACACGTAATACCAGTGAAGCAACCACTTGTAAGAACTTAATTTGCCTTTTGTTCACTCAGTAGATCTGTAATGGTCTGTGACATTTCATCCAAACTTTGTGCTGCTTTTACCAAATTGTGTAGAGCGAGTACATGCTGGTGTAGAGGTTCAAAATCACAAAGTAAGGGAACCCTGAAACAGAATGCAATTAAATTAGAGTTCTGATTCTGCAATGACAAGATGGATACCTACACGCAAATATGTCAAACTATGTCCAAAATAACTACAGTATTAACATCCTCTTCAAATCAACCGCAGCAACAGCTTCAGGGGCCTGAGGCATAATCATTACAGTGATGAATTAGAAATCCCCCACAGTATACAAAAAGTCCGAGTAATTACTAGAAAAGAAATTAATTGCATGTAAGGCATTAATTTCCTTCTGTTTTATCTTCGTTTTCTGATCATTTGCATATTCCCTAGAAATCTCCTAAAGCAGCACAGGAAAGCCAGTCTATCATAACGCATTTCTATATTCGGGCATCTCCTAAGACTACTGGTGCTACTTTCCACAGCTCCAAAATAAGGAAAACATTGTAAGGGGATAACCCAAGTCAAAAACACTAATGACATTTACCTGAGGAATGGCTGAACTTCTGAAGGACAAAATGATTGCAGAAACTGTAGATCTTTTAATGAAATATCTGGAAGTTCACAGTCAAACTTTCGAGGCTTCTGTGTCTACACAAAACAAAACAAATCAACTCAAAAGTGACCAAAAGACATAAGAGGACAAATTCACGAATGCTTCTCTACTGTCATTAATTCCAATATAACAAAGAAGCAAACATGCTACAAAGCCCCTACTAACATTTAAGGAATAGAATAAAACAAAATAAAAACAAGGGACTGTTCAATGACAACATGGTATACTATTTTCTGAGTCTCAAGTAACTGGGAACCATAAGCTGTTGGTGATTAACTGTCGGCACAGTTCCTTTCTCTCGTCAGCTTTTTAAAAATGGGGTAGCAGCCTGTCAACATTAAAGGAACACATCTGCGTCACTAGCACATAGGCTGTTCCCGAAGTTTTCTTTGACTTACAGCCTCACCATGAAGATCTCTCTAGCCCTGGCCCCATCTCTATGCCTATCACTTACTAGCACGCCTTGTTGCTGTACTGTGAAAAGTTTTCTCCTACGTAACACTGCCTTGCTTGCCTTTCACTGATCTTTTTTCCATTACATTTTCAAATATAAACTCTTAGCCGATTTCAGCTTCTTTAAAAACAAATTAGATTTATAACATCATTTCTTTATGATATTGGCAAGAAATACTTTGAGAGAGAGAGAGAGAGAGAGAGAGAGAGGCAGGCAGCGTGTGTGGGGGAGGGGCAGAAAGAGAGAAGGAGACAGAGAATCCCAAGAAGCTCCATACTGTCAGGGTGGAGCCAGGTGTGGGGCTGGAACTCACGGAACGGTGAGATCACAACCTGAACGGAACCGAGAGTCCGACGCTTAGCCGACCGGGCCCCCCAGGTCCCCCCGAGAAATACAACTGTTAAAGTAACTCCAATTGTTGGATTCATTACCTAACCAGATTTAGAAATGTCAAGATGTTCTTCATTAAAGAGTGTGGGGAACCCCATTACATCGCTTATTCTTAGATATTCAAAATTGCATAGTTAAAGCCCTAAGAAATCCTGCAGTATACAAACATGGTTAACAGCTAAGCAGTGTATCTGAAGACCAACAAAAAAACCTACAGCATTTCCCGAACTTCTTTGCCCTGTGGAATCATTTTTTTCATGAAATAAAATGATCGATCCCCGGTAATCCTGGTTTCACAACACAAATGTATTTCTCATGGGTTCAATGAAGACCACCTCAAGAGCTAGCTACCCTCTTCTGATCTGTAAACAAATGAATAAAACAGGATGGAGGTGGTGGTGGTAGCAGTGGTGGTGAAGAGAATGAAAAGGGGAGAGGACAGAAGGACGAGAAGGGGCCGGGAAGGGGAGAAAAAGGAGGGGAGAGAGAAAGAGGAGGGGGAAGGACACGGGCAAAATAATAAGCAAATCTGTTCCTACCAATCAACAGCTTAACAGTATAGTATGGCTTATCCTCCTGTGTTATGAAAACCCTTGACTGAAAACTATGAATGTATCTTAGAGTTAGTTAAATGACAACTGGCTTTTAAAACCAAAACTGTTTTTACGTTGATAAAAAAAAAAATCCTACATGTTTCTGAAAATCTCCCTCCTTCTGAAATAAAGGTTTGAACACATACAAAATATAGTCACGGTTAGAAAATATACACACAAGGGGTGCCTGCGTGGCTCTGTCAGTTAAGCGTCCGACTTCAGCTCAGGTCATGACCTCATGGTTCGTGAGTTCGAGCCCCGCGTCGGGCTCTGCGCTGACAGCTCAGAGCCTGGAGCCTGCTTGGGATTCTGTGTCTCCCTCTCTCTCTGCCTCATCCCCGCTCACACTCGAGCTCACCCTCTCTCTCAAAAATAAACAAACATTAAAAAATAAATTAAAAAGAAAAAGAAAAAAGAAAATACATACACAAAAGGACGGGGGCCAGGAGTCCAATCCCTTAAACAGACGATTTCTTAAAAAGGACTTCCCTGTGTAAAGAAATGAACAACATGGTTATTTTATAACTTTCTATTTCGGGGGGAAAAAAAACCCTCTGGTTTTTAAAAAAACAAATGGACAATTCTTCATATTTGAATTTTAACAATGGATTCAACTCTACAGACCTTAAAAGCAATGTTCCTCCAGATCTGACTGTAACTAATATCACATACATGCTACATAATAATACATTCATATCTACAAAACAGAAACAGCATTTTTCATCACATATAAATTTATTAGTGAAGAGCACTTACTAAACAATTTCCCAAAGGATTCCCTTTTTGACTTTTCAGCTTCGTATAATCGCTTTCCATCTTTGACCAAAGCACCAGCCCACTAAGAGGAGGAAAGCTGATGTTAGTGTCACGCACCAATTCATTAAGGCTCATACACAACGAGAACAGAATTCAACTTGCGTACCTCCCTGTAGTGTTTAATGAACATTTTTCTCCTTACAACCTCAACAACAGCTAAGCAGTACATCTGAGGAACTGTACTAAGAGCTTCAACAATTTTGACTCTTTCTAACAGTTCTATTACGAGGCGGAGCAAAGCTTGCAATTTCTCTCCGTCTTGATCAGCATGAAGCATCACAAAGCAACACCACCTACAGAATGAAATTGAGACACACAAACTCTATAAAAATGATCTAATCCCAAGTTTATCAACCAATCAAATATTTCAATGTAATGGTAAGAGACAATGACTCCATTACGTGGTAGAAATTTTAAAAATCAATGCTAGCCACCCTAGATTCGATGGAACAGTCACTTACTTCAGTCTGACATGTAGGTTATTTGCTAGCTCCTGTTTGGCAGTGGTACACTTCTGTTTAATATCCAACAGTTTTCTGTGATTTTGCAACATAATCATCAACTGATTTGCGTGACTCAGGCACAAATCAGGTAATACAGATGCATCCTTCAAGTTTTCAGCTCTCATCTGATTAGCTAAAAATCCCTTTGAGAGAAAATATTGAAAAGGATATTAACTTTCTTTCATGAAAGACATCAACATTCATTTAAGACGAAAAATCTTTGTTAAACACGAACTGTTCTACTTTCAAACATGATTTTTTTTTAAAGTTCATTTATTCTGAGGGAGGGAGAGAGACGGCGAGAGCGAGCACGCACCCACATGGGAGGGGCAGAGAGCGAGCGAGGAAATCCCAAGCAGGCTCTGTGCTGACAGCACGGACTTACAAACATGAGATCATGACCTGACCCGAAATCAAGAGTTGGAGCTCAGCCAACCCTTAAACAAGATTTTAAAAATCTACTTTACTGAACGTAGGTGTGTTCATAAAAAGAGATTGTTTTTAAGAACTCTCTGCTCATCTAATTCTACTCCATTTTCACGCTAGGGGATTAAAAAAAAAACAACAAAAACCCACTGGGAAGAGTGATTTGTCCAAGGACACACTTAGTCAAATTACAACTGGAACTTATGTGTCTAGACTCCTACATCATGGGTCAGTCAGAGCATGACATTACATAAAACATGGGCACTGATTTTAAGCCATGAAATAACTGACTTAATCTAACCTCTATGATACTCAATAGTATTTTGTACATTTCCCCAAAAGAGTAACAATCAATTGACTGCACTTTTTATTGAAAAGTCATTCCTCTCTCCAGTATTTCTGGACTACATTTTGTTCTACTATACAGATAGATATATAGATACATAGACAGATAGGTAGGTAGGTAGATAGATGAGTGCAAATATTGTTAGAACAATAACTTAAATGTGTAATTAAACAAAATTTTTTAATGTTTATTTATTATTGATAGACAGAGAGACAGAGCCCGAGCAGGGGAGGGGCAGAGAGAGAGGGAGAGACAGAATCCAGAGCAGGCTCCAGGCTCCAAGCTGTCAGCACAGAGCCCAACACGGAGCTCGAACTCACAAACCACGACATCGTGACCCGAGCTGAAGTTGGACGCTTAACCAACTGAGCCACCCAGGAGCCCCTTAAGTGTGTAATTTTACAATGCGATTTATTATTTGGTAAGAAAAATAACTCTCGTACTTTTTCTTGGCTATCCTTACTCAGTTGTTTTCATAGGTATATGCATCATTTTGTTAAGTAGGGGTTGTGTTTAGGCTACAAATTAATTCAGACAGATATGCCATATTTAAAACAAGGCAGTTGTGGGGTGCCTGGGTAGCTCAGTAGGTTAAGAGTCTGACTCTTGATTTCAGCTCAGGTCAGGTCATATCTCATGGTTCGTGGGCTCGAGTGCCGAACCTTCTTTGGATCCTCTGTCTCCCTCTCTCTATCCCTCTCACTCTCTCTCTCAAAAAACAACAAAAAAATAAATGTTAAAAAAAAAAAAAAGGTAGTTGTGTGTACAAAACTTTAACCAAAACCTAACAGCAAACACTTAAAAAAGGTCCAAAGACATCTTGATGATGTTGTTACTAAGTATTTTTATTGTATTTGTAGGTTCTTTTTCCTTCTCTAAATAATTAAGGTGCTATACAAGTTTCAGGATTTGCACATCCATCCTACTCCCATACTTGCTGCTGTAAATAATTATCCTTCTAGGAACAATATGGCTGGCGACAGTATGTCTTCCAACTTTTGGTAGTTCTCACTCTCTGTTTTCATGTCTTTCTAAATTTCAAGAACACATTTGAATTTAAATGATGTGCATTAAAATAAAGTCAAAATGGTTTAATATCTGAAAATAAGACAATTTCAACAGTAATTGTGTATCTTACTTCCGTTGCAATATGCTATATGCTCAACTGTGACTATATTTTTCCGAATTTAAAAATAACTTACTGTGCTTTCATCAACTGTGTTAAAATCTTAGTAAGTTTTCAACTACTCTTTACTGAACCCAAGTAAATGACATCATCCATCCCCCAAACTAAATTCTAGACTATCAATAAAGAACTTCCTGACAGCGGGAGCACATATATGCAAGTGTTGCAAGAAAAAATGTAAATCCATTTTCAATAAAATAAATTTGTTACACCATCCTTAGTATAATAGACTAAGTAGAAAAATCCTTACAAGGTACAAGCTTCTTAAAATAAGTCACAGGAACGAAAAGTACAGCATAGGGAACAGAGTCAACAATACTGTCGTAAAGTCATACGGTAACAGATGGTGATTACACTTAATTACGGTAAGCACTAAGTAATGTACAGAAGTGTTCAGTCACTACATTGTAGACCTAAAACTAATAGAGTATTGTATGTCAACTATGCTTAAATTAAAAAAAAGTAAATAAAAAAACCAGAATAATCTCTGATGTCATGTAGTATTAATTTTTTGTGTAAATAAGGACTGATAGCTACATGACGCATATATGTTTAAAAGAAAATTACATAGGTGACTGAGCGAAGATAGAAAGCAGAACTTAAACTATATCATAATTCTGAATTTCACTAGATTACCTAATAAGAATTAAATAATCATGACAACGTTCTAAAGAAATATAACTACTTGCTAGTTTACTACAGTATTTACGACTGCCCTCAAGATGTATTCTGTGAACTTTTCGTTTAGGAAGAAGATTCCTTGTTATTTATTTTTGAGAGAAAAGAGAGAGAGAGAGAGAGAGAGAGACAGAGTGTGAGCAGGGAAGGGGCAGAGAGACAGGGAGACAGAGAGTCCCAAGCAGGCTCCCTGCTGTCAGCGTGTAGAGCCTGACGCAGGGCTTGAACTCACAAAATAATGAGATCATGACCTGACCGAAATCAAGAGTCAGGTGCTTAACCCACCAAGCTGCCTGGGTGCCGCCCCTGTTATTTTCTTAGTTTGCTGATAATCCTTAAGGATAAGAAGATGGCTAAAGAAATAATACATACTGAATAAATTTTCAAGGCTCCAGTGTTCACAGACCTGGTGAAGTTTCTCTGTCAGACCAGATAGAAGGGTCCATAAACATCACCAGAAGTGTTGTGGTTTTAAAAAAATTACTCACTTAAAGCTTCCTGAACTGATCTTTATCATATAAGATATGTAGACAATAAATCTCCTTCTATCATTTCTTTTCCTTTCTCTTCAAGAATGCTTAGAAGATTGAACTGCTATGTAGATAAAATGAACTACACAAAATTGTGTTTCCACAAGATTTAAAATCAATTCCTCAAATCAATTAATCTGAATTTATCTACTTTCACCAACCACATTCTCAACAAAATACTGATAAGCAAAGAAAATATGTGCAATGGGAAAAAAAAATATTAGCTGTAACAAAACTGAGAGATGAGACATCTATAAATAAAATGTGAAAGATTCCAGACCAGATTAAAGAGAATTCTAACATTTCACAAACTTAAGACTATGCTAACCCAAATTCTGATTCTAGAAGTATTGATCGCCTACCTACTATGGGTCAGGAACAGTGACAAGGCACTGTGAACAGGGCAATGAGAAAGACAGACTACAGTCCTGCTGGCGTGGAGCTTATATTCTTCAAGAAGAAAGTGCTTTTTAAAAAACACACACCATCACTTAAATATGATTATGACATAGGCTAAGAAAAACATGCGAAGAGAAAATAAATCGGATCAAGACTGCAAAATCAGAGAAAGCTTGTCTGTGGAAGTGATATCTCAGTTAAAACCCTTGACTCTGAATCCCGTGACAGTCAAATACATAAAAATAGGGGAGTGAAAAGTTGCTCCAATGTGCACATATCACCTAACCTCAACAGGTTATCTCCCGTCTCTCATGAGTGCACTGAGAATTATCTTATTAAAGTCAATTTCTCTCAGGGCCTCACTCAGGCAAGCCCAGCTGACATCCATCAATCTTAGGGACTTGATTTGCATCTATTTTACAGTTTTGTTCTGAATATGTAACACACTTAATGTTAAAAAGTATGCAGGAACATCAAAAAATTTCACTGAGGAATAATTAAATGAGAATTTAATTGCCCCTCAACGTCAAAAAAGGACTGTAATGTTTCAGGTATCAAAATCAAAGAAAAACGTATTTTTTTAAAGTAGGAGTGTTATCGCTAGTTAGGATAAAATGTTCTAAAAGCTCAATTCTATAAGTTACTACAGCTTAAAATATTAGCAAAAGCTGCAGATACATTAGGGGGAAAGAAGATGGTTGGACAGGGTACTTCTATCACCACAGGACATCAAAAATTAATTTTCAAATTTTCACAGGAACAGTATAGGACATGTCTACTAAATTTTATTTCAGTCTGGGTTCAAGAAAGTTTAAGGGTCAGGTCTGGAAAGCAAACAAAAAAGGATCAAATCTAAAGGAAATCCTTCTTCCATTAAAAAAAAAATTTTTTTAATGTTTATTTTTGAGAGACAGAGGGAGACAGAGTGTGAGTGGGGGAGGGACAGAGAGAAAGGGAGACACAGAATCTGAAGCAGGCTCCAGGCTCTGAACTGGCTCGAACTCATGAGCTGCGAGATCATGACCTGCACAGAAGTCCAACAACGCCCAACCAACTGAGCCACCTAGGCTCCCCTCCTTCTTCCATTTTTTAAAGACAATAAAAAAGTACCATTAGCCTTTCATCACGGCAACTACACTTCCAGAAAAATGACATATCCTTGTATGACACAAGTCCATTTGCTGAATCCAATGCAGATCTGAGAATAACATCAGCAACAGATTTAAAAAAAAAAATACAACCATATGTAAAACCATTCCTTGTAGCTGCCTGATTGTAGAAAAAGTATTACACACACACACACACACACACACACACACACACACACACACCCCTACACACACCAAGAGATTTGAAGGAACCAAAGAGACGAAATAGATAATCTAAGAAAACTGGAAGCCCTGGTTTATTCAATTAGGGAAATAGCTATAAAGAAATATGGAGATTCAAACTTTTTAAAAAATGTTTATTTATTTTTGAGACGGAGACAGGGAGAAGGACAAAGGATGCAAAGTGGGCACTGTGCTGACAGAACTCATGAACTGTGAGACCATGACCTGAGCCAAAGTCAGATACTTAAGCAACTGGGCCACCCAGGCACCCCCAAAGGTGGCTCATTAAAGGAATGAGGAGTTCATAAAATTAAATACGAAAAATGACTAATACATCTGACTACAGAATTCAAAATTTCTGTGTAACAATTTTTATAACACTATCAACAAAGAGAAAAACAGTTATCTGTATTATTTACAATAGACAAAGAATTACCCAGACTACATATATAATAAATTCTTACAGAAAAACATTAGGATAAAAAACTGGAGGAAATAGATGGGAAACACTGATATAAGGGAAACAGCTCTTCTCATTAATTACTGGGAGTGTTGATTGATTTTTCCTTTATGGAGGGTATAACATTACTAATTAATATTTAAAATGCACAAACACCCTAGTCCAACAATTCCATTACTGGAGGCTGTCTCTAAAGAAATACTAGAACATGCATGTTAAGACAGAGAAGTGCTAGGATATTAAAACAGTGTTTGTAACCTGAAAAACTGGAAAGAACCTGAAGAATCATCAAGAGAAGTCTGGTTGGTTAACTAAATTTGATTCATTCTATCAAGGGTTAAAGTGAAAAAGAATGACATCGGAGAAACAGCAACATTTCAGGAATTCAGAGCTGTCTCAAGTAATGATAAATTGTAATTTAATGGTAATGCAGACCAAGCTTCCTGTGGCATTAGTTACTAGAGACCTAAGAAAGCAGTGAAGGAGAAGGGCCAGTATCTAAGGAGGAGGAGGAAACCGAGAGAGGCCAGTTAGGCAACTAAGGAATGCTTTGCCTAGAGACAAGTGTTGATTCCTGAAGAGAGTCCAAAACTAAGAATAAAAAGACAAGCAATCCTGGGGCGCCTGGGTGGCTCAGTCGGTTGAGCTTCCAACTTCGGCTCAGGTCATGAATTCGAGCCCCACGTCGGGCTCTATGCTGACAGCTCAAGGCCTGGAGCCTGCTTCAGATTCTGTGTCTCCCTCTCTCTGCCCCTTCCCTGCTCGTGCTCTGTCTCTGTGTCTCAAAAATGAATAAACGTTAAAAAAAATTTTTTTTAAAGACAAGCAATCCTTCTGACATTCTCACGGAGCTATGAAATAAAAAACTGGAGATCGGTGCCAGCTAAAAAAAAGGATGATGGAACACACTTTGTCCTAGTACCCCCAAAGCTATATCCTATGGAACGCGAGTCTACAAAAGCAGACTGGCTAACACAAGGACTGGAAGACCAACTTCTATCACCTAAATCCCTGAAACTGGATTAAGATGATCTAAGATTGTAACTGCCCTTTCAACACGCACACAAATTCTCTCTAGAAGAAGCTTCATGCTTCCTTGGCTTTTCTTATCAAAAATAATGCCTAATGGCACATGAAAAGGCAAGACCACATTAATTGTAAGAAACAACAAAAACATCCACAGAAACACAGGCACAAGCATGGAGCTCAGATACAGACTTTTAAATTACTATATGGTTAATTTCATCAAAGAGATGATGGATGAGACAGAATATCTTGGTAGATAATTTGAAACTATATAAACAAAAGAACCAAACTGAAATTGTAGAGCTAAAAAACAAACAAAAACTAAAAATCAATAAATGGACGTAGTAACAGCTATTCAGTGGGAAAAAAAATTAATCCCAATTGTTAGGTCAAAAGGAAACATCCGGAATAAAGCACAGATAGATATAACAAATGGGAAATACAGGAAATAAGAATAAATGCAAAGAATGAGATGAAAGGTCTAATTCGTGTGTAACTGGAACCAATGAAGGAAAAGGGAAAGGGTGAGGCAAAGGCAAAATTTGAAGAGAAACTGATTGGGAATTTTACCAAAAGACATGTCAGTAAGCCACAGCTTCCTGTAGTACTATGTGCCCAACCCAAAGCAGGAGAAATACAAAGAAAACCACATCCTGTCATATTATTGTAAAACTGTTAACAACCAAACCAAAGGCAATGTGCGAAAAACAAACTGTCGACAGCCTAGACTCCGTATCAGGAGAAAACACCTTTCAGAAATAAAGGTGATTTAACGAGATTTTCAAATGACAAAAACTAAATATGCTACTAAAGGATACTACAGGATATTCTAATGCATATGAAACTTACAAGGATGCATGTGTTACTTAAAAGGAAAAAAGCTAATCTGGAAGACAGAATACTAAATATTTAAAAACAAAAACTTTTAAATGATAAAAATAATCCAAAGGGCAAAAGCACAAAGACATAATTGAAGGAAAAAAAAGAAGAAAAATTGGAAATGGTACATTTAAAAACAAATATTCAGTAATTTCATTAAATAAATGAAGTAGGAGCGCCTGGGTAGCTCAGTTAAGTGCCCAACTCTTGATTTTGGCGCAGGTCACGATCTCACAGTTCACGGGTTCAAGCCCTGCCTCGGGCTCTGCGCTGACAGTGTGGAGCCTCCTTGGGGTTTTCTCTCTCCCTCCATGTCTGCCCTTCCCCTGACTGTGCTCTCTTTCTCAAAATAAACATGAAAAAAAATTTAAAAACTGTTAAAAAAAAAAAATTAAAAATAAATAAATAAATAAATAAATGGACTAAATGTTCCATTTAAGAAATTTCTCAACTTATTTGCAGGCCATCAAAACCCTGATGCCCAAACTTGACAAATACGTACCAAATGAAAAATACATACAGGGGAGCCTGGGTGACTCAATCAGTTAAGTGTCTGACTTGATTTTGGCTCAGGTCATGATCTCAAGGTTCCTGAGATCGTGCCCCAAGTCAGCAAAGATAGCACGGAGCCTGCTTGGGATTCTCTCCCCACTCCTCTCTCTGCCCCTCCTTTGTGCACATTCTCGCTCTGTCTATAAATAAATAAATACACACACACACACACGAATATAATTCAGTTTACCAAAATGTTAAAAAAGACAACATATTATGACCATGTTGAGTTTATTCCAAGAATCCAAGGATGGTTCAAGATTAGAAGCTATTAACTTTCTTAATTTGATAAAAGGTTTCTATTAGGACAAGGAGAAAAAATAAACTACTAGAAACATTATAATTGTGAAATAACCCTTCCTGTAGATCAGAAATTAAACAAGGACACCATTATCACATTCTACTCAGCAGCGTACTAGGATTCAAAGTCAGTGTAAATGCACAACATAAAGGGATCCAGTTCACACGGTGGCTGGATACACGATCAAACAAAAAAAGGAGAGTCTGTGAATTACAGATGAATTCAATTAAGAAACTATAAAAATGCAATTAAGTATTTTAAACTTTATTTAAAAAGAATAAAGCAAGGATATACATGTTTTATCTACCTACAACACACTGCGTATAATGCCATGCAGGTGAAGCAAAACATCAGTACCCACTTAAAATGATTTGTACGTTCTAATGTAAGAACACATTTGGAGGGAAAATACTGGCAGAGGAAAGTTAAACTAGAAAAGTGTGTGTTAGAATCAAGATTATACAAGTCAACTCTTTTGTCAGAGTACTTTCGAGGGTGGGTCACTAGAGTGGCAGGATACGTCTAGGCTAACCACTCTTTCACTTCCATCACTTTAACCTAACTTGACAACAGAATTCTTAGAACACTGCATTAAATTTGACCTAAAAACCTAAGTATTCGTAACCTGAAAGATTTCATATTTTCCTCCTGTACCTTTACAAATCTCATTTATTCTGGGGCGTCTGGGTGGCTCAGTCAGTTAAGTGTCCGACTTCAACTCAGGTCGTGATCTCACGGCTGGTGGGTTCGAACCCCACACAGGGCTCTGCGCTGACAGCTCAGAGCCTGGAGCCTTCTTCGGATTCTGTGTCTCCCTCTCTCTGCCCCTCCCCTGCTCGCACTCTGTCTTTTGCTCTCTCTCAAAAATAAACAAACATTAAAAAAAGAAAAAGGAAAGAAATCTCATTTATTCTTTTGTAGTCTTTTGAGGGGGGAGCAGGAAGTACTCAAGTGTTTAGTACAAGGGCTGTTTTATCATGCTCCTTCCACATATGTTTTTTCCCCAGCCGCACACAACATTTTCACGGTTTATCTTTCAGTTACTACCTGAAGTGGTCTCGGCTTGCTTTATTTTATCAAACCTGAACATTAAGAACACGCCATCTTCCTTAACAGTGAAGGATGAGGTGAAATGATGGTGCACAGCAAACTGATATCACACATAAAATACTGGTAGAGAAACTACAAACAGCTTTTCCCGAGAGAAGTTTGGAATGGGCACCTGAGCGAGTTCCTTCTGTTCATTCACCAGTCGGCTGCAGCTAGCGATCATCTGGTCCAGGGCATAGAGCCGGTCTTCAAGTCCTTTAATGGCTTTCATATTCTGATTATCAAGTTTGGCAATAGTTTGACGGCATTCTGCTATAAATGGTCGAATAATCCTTGGATCAAGCTGAACAACAACAAAAGATATGAATGAAGTTTCCAGCAAATACTTTAAAATACATTTCTCACTACTCTGATACACAGCTTCAGAGGAGAAAAAAATTGAAAAATACAGAAAAGTAAATGCACGGGAATCTAAGTTATACTTTCACAAAACTGAGAGCAAGAGAATTATGTTAATAAAAAATTACTGATTATACTGGAATACATAATTAGGAATTCCAGGAAGTATATTGGAAATTGGAATTGGAAGGCAGAATTCCTGGAATTCTACCTTCCAATCGATGCCTCAATTTCATCAGTCCTCAGTGTCACACCGTAAATGTTATTTTCATGGTCTTATAAAATAAAGCAGAGTTAAAAACACAATTTCCCTCAAAATGTATCAACATCTTCAAACTTAATTCCCTCCTACAGATATCTTTATTTTCAGCCTCTATCTCCTAAAGAAATCTGCTTGATCAACCCAACTTTCTTACTCTTCCACAAATTTTCTGGAATTCATGAAACCTAACAAATTTCTCTCTACACCCTTCCCCTTCCCTTGAAAGAATACACTGGCAGTGGTTTTCACATGTCGTCTCCGGAACTCCGGAAGCTTTCGGGCATCACCTCACTGGTTCTTCCACAGTTCCCTTCTCTGGCTCCTGTTTTCTCATTCCATAAACACAGATGATCCAGGACTTAGTACTTAGCCCATTTTTACTATGTCTTGTGTGATTTCAGAATGAAGCATGATTTCTATGAAGCTCCCAACCCTTTTGTAATGCCTGATCGTTCTCATACATTTTCAGCCTGTTTCTGACACCTTCCTAATAATATCTCCGTGTGAGTATCAACCACAGTATCTTCTATTTCTAATTATAGTTGTCTCCTGTTGAAATACCCAAATGGCTTCCCTCTGCCCACGATGACATCCAAAAAACATAGCACACAATGAAGGCTTCGGTGATTGGCCGGATATGAGTAAATCCTTCAGGCCTATCCTCTTTTCAAACTGAATTGCTCATTACATCCAGACAAGCCCTGTGTTTCTCTAGCTCTGATCTCTGTTCATACTGATTATCCTGCCTAGCTGTTGAAAAGCCCATCTCTGTCCTGGTCAAATATTGCCTCCTTCATGATGCCTTCCCTAATCTCTACAATCAAAGGGACCATAAATTATCCAACGTACAGTGTTTGGTACAGACAGGACATACAAAAGCAGTTAAAACTCAGCTATTTTATTGTTATTATCAATAATCCAGTGTAATTTATAAGAGGCTGCATTTGTAACACTACAAAAAAGTTAACAGAGTCACTACTTAAATACAGGCAGCCATCTGCCTATTAATGAAAACTTGTGCGTACATTAACATTTCCTCACTTTTCTTAATTTCATGGTAACTGAGTCTAATCTGTATTCGTTTCTGACCCAAGATAATGTACAAACCAAAGACTAGCTATAAATCATTAAGACGATAAAAAGCTAAAGAAAGGATTAAAATAGATTCAAATTTTTCGCCTGTACAAAATTACAACTACACAAAGGCTTCAGACAGAGATGATTTAAAGAAGAAAAAACAACCCCCAAACCAGAGCTCCTAATTCTGATAGTTCTGTATTTCCTAATTCATTGAAAGTACGATGCAACTACACTGACAATATTAATATGGAGGAGCATTTTGTGAATCACTTGAGCACAGGCTATGTAACTTGACTTCCTAAAATCTTACTCTACTTAATGGTTTATTCCATTTGTCCACAAGTAATAAAAAATAAAAATTCCAAATAGAGTCTCTGGAACAATTTTTTAAAATAGTATTTTAAACCACAGAATCCTACTAATAATTATTTAGCGAATTTTCAGCAACCGAACACAGTCTTCCACTATTTGTCCCTCTTGGACTCTTCCACCGACATCTACAAAGACTAACATTATTGTTGTCTTAGAAGAGAAGAAAATAAAATTTTCTCATCCTCACCATTCTTTCCATCCCACCTCTAAATGCATGCCCATTGCATAAACAATATTCCAGTAAGATCACAAGAATCATGAATGAAATACTAAACCAAAAGTCAATAAATTACACTGGTATTATTCTGAACAGCTTAGAAATGAGCTCAATGTGCATGTTTCCAATTATTCATCATCAGATATATGAACGTTTGCCTTTTGTGGTATAACCTGAACTAGAATATACAAGATTCGTTCTAATATGAACACACTACGACCTAAGAAAATATGTGAGTACACAAAAACGCAGAAACAACTCGAAATTTTTCTTGGTACGTGAGGGGAAAAGGTAGGTTGTGAGAATCCCCCAAGTATTATAAAACAGGATTCCAATGCCATATAGATGGGCAGGGGCAATCCATAAAGGCAGTGCCAGGATTTAAGCCCTTCTGATGTCCAATCTTAGGCTAGTTCCGTAACGCCTACATCTTGACTTGTTTCCTGAAAGAAGACACTTGATTTTGCCAGTTGGAAATACATGTTAACAAATGCTGCTGAAACTGGGATCGGTATGTAGAAAGGAAGGCTTCGAACAGAACTTGCTTTGAGAAGAGGAACATCAAATCTTGGCACATTTTAAAGTTCACTGGCAAAAAGTACTACTATCAGAGAATCAAACAGGTTAGCTGTTTTGTGCAACTACGTAACAAATGTGAGATCAAAGGAAGGCACCCTGTGACGCGAGAGAAGTCCTACACTCCCTTCAATGTGTCTTTAGAATCCCACTAGTAGTATTAAGAATAAATACACAAAACTACCACGAAAAATATTAACCTTATAAAAAACAACATGGCAAGTGCAATTTATTATGCAGTATATCCCAATACACCATCCCACACTGTGTAAAATACAGGCAGATATATATAAACAAATTCTTCAAAATAGGTTTTCACTGCTTTTGAAGAATTTTTTTTAAATCTAATGGGCATGCTCAACTAAAAGAGTGCCGTATTACAGGCAGTATTTTAAGCTACGTTAACTCGTTTCATAACAAGTAACCATAAACAGATAAAAATTTATATTCTGTTTTTACAATATAATGGCCATGTTAAGTACCACAAAGACTTCAGATATTGTTGGTATGTACTATGAAAGTAAACATTAATTCAGGTCAGTAACGTGACACCCCAGTGATATTACTCTAGCTAACTTCTGTTTTCGGTAGCTATAAACTCTTGTGAATTTTCATTAAGCCAGGAAAGGATCATTGTTTATTTCCCCTTGTTTTGTAACATGAGTAAAACTTACATGGCTGTGCTGGACTTCATTTAACCATGCAAACACAAACCCAATTTCAAATCCTTTTGAATATATAGATATCTCAATCACCTAATTACAATCATGTGCTTGCCTTTCCACAATCATAGATTGGAATTTTCAGACTACTAAAATGTCAACATTTTAAACAGGAACCCTAGTTTTCACTCCTTTTAGTCAGTAATCTTTACATCATATATTATACATTCCCATGCCCTGGCAAATGTCTTAACTGAAGCTTTCTTTGTTAACAAATAATAAATGGCCAAAAAGAAATGCCTCCTTTAAAGGATGTCATCAAGGAAGTAGACAGTTAAAGAATTAAGAAGAAACCTAGAATTTATTTTTTTTTAGGTTTTCCATTTTGAAAGGAAATGTGCTATTTTCCAGGCAACCCAGACAAGGCACTGCCTTTCTCAGTGTTCAAAGATCAAATCTCTTTTCCAATTGAGCTCCCTTTTAAACATGGTTAACTACTGTGCTCGTTATCTTTAGACAATAGCTGACTTCAAAACATTATTTCATTATTTCTGTATTACTGAAACACGTGCCCCATCAACTTCCTTTCTGACTTCAAAGATTTTCCATCAGCTTATGGATCACATTTTAAAAGATATTTATTCCCCATGCTGAAAAGTCTTTGTAAGTATATTCGGGGGAGGACTTAATCCAAAATACAAGCTCATTATAATTATGAAATACAACCAAGAACACAATGTCTAAATTTTGAATTTCAAAATATTTCAGGCAGATATAGTATTTAAAGTTTCTTTTAGAAGTCAGAAAGGGGGCGCCTGGGTGGCGCAGTCGGTTAAGCGTCCGACTTCAGCCAGGTCACGATCTCGCGGTCCGTGAGTTCGAGCCCTGCGTCAGGCTCTGGGCTGATGGCTCGGAGCCTGGAGCCTGTTTCCGATTCTGTGTCTCCCTCTCTCTCTGCCCCTCCCCCGTTCATGCTCTGTCTCTCTCTGTCCCAAAAATAAATAAAAAACGTTGAAAAAAAAAAAATTAAAAAAAAAAAAAAAAAAAAAGAAGTCAGAAAGACCTCCCTCAAGGGGGGATGGTGATTGGAAAGACATACACAAGGTTTTCAGGGAGATGAAAACGTTCAGTGTCTTCTTTGGGGTGGTATTACTCTGTGGCCTAACCACTCAAGAATTTGTATATTTCACTGAATGTAAATCATTCTCCCTCCTAAAAAAAGTTTAATTATAAAAATCAAATACTGTATCTTTCATATTTTCCAAAAAAACCTTGAAAGTTCTATAGCATTTATAAATGTGAACATCTGATCCATTATTAAATTAAGAAATATGATAGGCTAGGGGCGCCTGGGTGGCGCAGTCGGTTAAGCGTCCGACTTCAGCCAGGTCACGATCTCGCGGTCCGTGAGTTCGAGCCCCGCGTCAGGCTCTGGGCTGATGGCTCGGAGCCTGGAGCCTGTTTCCGA